>NC_069499.1:819827320-819954820 GCF_027579735.1 Bombina bombina | reverse complement strand
GATTCCCTGATAATCTCCACAAAAGAACAGTGTATACAACAAAAAGACTAGGTGTCAGCGCCTTTCTTTTGTGATCATTGAGGACAAAGATGACTATACAAAGTTGTGGGGTAGTATATCCCCTATCCCCACACACTTACTTCTGATTACCTCAATCTGTATGAGGTAAGTAGCCGCCGTATATTCAAAGAAGCCCAGCTCGCTGATGTCTCCAAATCTGCAGTGTAAAAAAACAGCAAACGACAAGCAGTTGCTCAGCTGTGTATATACCGAGGTGTCCACACCGGATGTCCACAGGATGCTTCCTTATTTCGTTTTTGCTCGTCTCAGTATGTATTAATGAGAGAAAGAATGGGAAATAGGCTCAATGATCACAAAAGAAAGGCGCTGACACCTAGTCTTTTTGTTGTGTATATACAATATATATATATATATATATATATATATATATATATATATATATATATAACTGTGTTAGTGTGCCCTTTTTTGACTGTAAAATCTTATATATATGTATAAATATATACAATCAGCAAAAGAAGCGCACTCCAATAGGAATAATTTAAAAAATCCTGTCACTTTTATTGTGAACGTTTTCGGACCAATAGGTCCTTCCTCAGACAAAATAAGTGTACACTTATTTTGTCTGATGATGGACCTATTGGTCTGAAAACGTTCACAATAAAAGTGACAGGATTATAAAATTATACCTATTGGAGTGCGCTTCTTTTATTGATTGTTTATAACCTTTTGCTGCACCCTGGGTTGTTACCTATTGGATGTCTGGAGTGCAATCTGTTTTGCCTTTGCCATATGTGTATATATATATATATATATATATATATATATATATATATATATATATATAAATCTAACTGTGAAGTCTTCACTTTATAAGATAAGTAGATTCTTAACCCCTTGACGACCAGCGATGTAACCTGTACGTTGCTGGTCTTTCTATGGGGGGGGTGTTTTTTAATAGTGTTGTCTCGCTATTTTAACAAGCCTGTAGGAGGTAGAAAGGGCCTAATAGATACATACAGGGTAAGTTACTGTTGTTAATGGGTTAAGAAGGAATTTGTATGTTTACATGCTGATCATCTATAAAGTCACATTTCATGTCAGATGTGTAATGTTATTTTTTGGGGAAAACTTTAAACTTTTTATCTATTGTACAGTACTGATACATAATTTAGATTACAAGAATATAATGTAAAATAAAATCAGAGACATACTTTGCACAATAATGAAGAAATACATAGTTGACCAAAATCCTTTGTGGTAAGGTAAGAAAAGGAAAATTGTGTAATTTAATAACTAATCCTCGACCTATTTACCCAGTCCCATTGAGAAATATGCTTTGCATTGGTTTCTATACTAAAACTTATTTATGACCCCTTTAAAAATAGTTCTAGCTTCCACTGCCTCTTCTTCTTTCCCCATGCACTATACAATAAAATGTTATTAGATTATTCCTTTTTTTGTCTGAAAAGCACTTTCTAAGAAAAAATAGTAAATGTGTGAAATCATCTTAATCATCAGATCTTACATGTTTAAAGGAACACAAATACCTCCTTATTTTGTTGAAGCTATTTTTTAAGAGTAATACATTTTATATACATAAAAAGAACTGTTCCCTTAGCACAATATGTTTGAAGCTATATGAACAGAATATCTATATACTTCTTTAGTCCCTATTCTAATTAATCAGAATTTTTTTGTGCGTTGCATAATTCACCAGAATTCTCATGTGACGAGCATTGTGTTGCTTTTCTTGGGGTTTTACAAATTTGCATTTGTAGCAAGAAAAACAAGCCCTATACCTTACATTGGGGCTAATTTCACTATGGTGTTGAAGTCTAATCCATAGGAAAAATATGTTCCTGCATTTTTTTTTTACAGAAATGTTTGACTATTATGCATTTGTCCATGTTGTATTTTTTGCTTTTTCAGATGTCATTCTTGTCTGCTTGTCTGACGTTTCTAAATTGCCAATTTGCATGTTTAGGGGCCGAATTATCAAGCTCCTTCAGGCTCACCAGAAACAGCAGTTATGAAGCAGCGGTCTAAAGACCGCTGCTTCATAACTGGCCCACCTGCTCTGAGGCTGCGGACATCAATCTGCCCGATCCTATACGATCGGGCTGATTGACACCACCCGCAAATCTGCAGGGGGCGGCATTGCAAAAGAAGTTCAAAAGAACTGCTTGTGCAATGATAAATGCTGACAGCGTATTTGCGGCGGACATGATACGCTACATCGTATTATGTCCGCTCGCACTTTCAGAAATCAGCTCCATAGTTCATAAAATTAAAAATCCAATTTTTTTATATAAAAAAAATAAATATATAGCTAAAATTACAATTTTAAATCATGCAATATGGACCCTGATTAAATATGGTAATTTAAATGCCCATATTAATTGGATCAAGATATATACACATTCATTTTAAAAATTGCCCAAATGTCATAAATCAAAATTAATGGTTAAATTAAAAAAACTGGTTTCAAACACATAATGTAGCTATCATCAATATTGATTTAATTCAATATTTTGCTTTCTTTTTACAATCCACTGCCCAAATTGGAAAACATGTGGCCAGATAACATTCACTGCCTGCCTCTTGTTCAGGAGAAGTGATGTAACATTGGCTGCTTGAATTTAAGATGCCTGCCGTATTCCACCCTATGCTTTTGTGCAACCAATAGCATTAAAGCAGGGAATTATATAATCATCTACATCAGTGGTTCTCAACCAAAGTGACCTCAAGGCCCGGTAAATTTTAGCTACACATGTCCAGGGCCTGGTAGTTATATATATATATATATATATATATATACATATATATATATATATATATATATATATATATATATAGTGAGCAGCAGGGGCGGGCTGTTCAGCCAAGCAAATAGGACCTGGGCCGAGGGACCAGCAAGTAGGGGGGCCCACAAATGGCATTTCCACGGATCCTGGTGCATTCCTGAAGCTGGAGTTTTCAGTTGCCCTATCAGTAACTATGCAAAAAAGTGTGGGTTTAGAGGGGGCCCTGGCGGGGGTCTGTCGCTGTGAGGGCCATGGAGTGTGGGGTCTGGCCCTGGAGGTTGGGTACCCTTTCTCTGGACCTTAATGTTGGGGGTCCTGTCTCTGGAGGTTGAGGGGCCTGTTGGGGGCAGGGCAGGGAGGCTACCATGCTCATTTGCATAACATTTAATACATTTTGGTCAGTGTGAGACAGTGTTCCTGGGGCCTTGATTGGTATCAGTCTGCCCTTGGTGTGCAGTGGGGTAAGAGTGTGCAGTGGGGGCATGACAGGTCGGGGCCCACCAGCAGGGCTATCACGGCCCGCTACTGGGCCACGGCCCGGCTGTTGAGAAACCAGGATCTACATGACAGAACTTACAATGCCAGGGGGCCAAAGCTCAAAGCTGTGGATGCCTTGTAGATCCTTGTCAAAATTCTATTGAAAATCCTATTTGCTGCCCTTGATTGTTACAGCTGTGTGTGCGTGTGAGTGTAACTAGATTTTGTTATTTTGAAACGTATTTATAAATGGAATGGCAGATCTTGTTTTCTAAATAGTTTAATATTAAAATAACAAGAGTATTACAGTGTGCAGTAAAACCTTTTTTTATTGGACTAACATTACATAAGAAAAGACAAGCTTTTCAGAGTTTTATCTCTTCCTCGGGGCTGAAGCAATCATAATTAAATCGTAATCATAAATAAAAAGTTTACAAAGGGGAATAACAGCCTCTCTTTCTATACAATGTTTTGAGTGGAAATTCTGTTGGATTGAAATCAATGCCCATGTTAAAATCTCCCATCTCTCTTAATAGGACATTAATGTCACATTTTGCTCTTCCTGTAGTAATTATTCTCTTCATTTTCACTTTTTTAGATTCCACTCTCTTTATTTGGTTCTGAACCAAAAATTGGGCCGGCTCCTAAGCTTACATTCTTGCTTTTTAAATAAAGATAGCAAGAGAACGATGAAAAAGTGATAATAGACACAAAATAGAAAGTTGCTTAAAATTGCATGCTCTATCTAAATCATGAAAGAAAAAAAAAATTGGGTTTAGTATCCCTTTAAACCTTTCACTACTGGGACTTTCACACAAACAATTGCCCAACATACCAGAGAATTTTTAGGATATTGCTATCACTCCATTTAAAATCGAAAAAGAGCCTTTTTTTTTTATTACCTGTCAAAACTATATATATTTTATTAAGTAGACAACCCAAAGTATTGATCTAGGCCCATTTAGGTATATTTCATGCCAAAATTTCAATGCCAAATACAATCAAATAAAAAAAAAATTGTACTTTTTTTCACAAACTTTGGGTTTCTTACAGAAATTATTTACATGCTGCTTGTGCAATTATGGCAAAAATGTCTGTAAAAGTTTCTCTGGGATCCCCTTTGTTCAGAAATAACAGACAAATATGGCTTTGCCATTGCTTTTTGGTAATGATAAGGCCGCTTATTGCAGCTGTGCACCCCACTTCTATTATTCCTGGCAGTGAATGGGGTTAATTAGGTAGCTTAAAAGGTTAATTTTAGTTTTAGTGTAAAAATTACCCTCCCACCTGACACTTCCTAACTCCTAATCCCTACCTCATCCCTCCTAAACAGCTCTCTTCCCTCCCCCACTGTTAACCCTCATCTTAGGTACTGGCAGACAGTCTGCCAGTATGAAAATATAAGGCTTTTTTTTTTTTAAATACAATATATATATATATATATTATATTTTCTGCAGTGTAGGATCTTGTAAGTGCTACAATGTCCCTTAAAAAAAAAAAAAGGCAAATTTTAGCTTGATAGCTGTTTATCTCGTTATGCACCCACACTACAATATAATGCTCAACACTCCATGTCGATGAGTGTTAACGAAGTTCAGTGTTGTGCCAAAATATAACATGAAATTCAAATGAGCCATATTTGTATTACAAAATAATATTAAAGGGACAGTAAAGTCAAAATGAATCTTTTATGATTCAGTTAGTGCATGTAACTTTCCCATTTACAGTACTTCTATCATCAAATTTGCTTTGTTCTATGGGTATTTTTTGTTGAAAAACATACCTAGGTAGACTCAGGAGCAGCAGTGGACTACTGGAAACCAGTTGGTCATTGGTGTTTGCACACATATCCCTCGTCATTGCCTCATCCTATTTGTTCAGTTAGCTCCCAGTAGTGCATTGCTCCTTCAACAAAGGATATCAAGAGAATTAAGCAAACTTGATCATAGAAGTAAACTGGACAGTTGTTTATAACTGATACTTGTTGCTGAATAATGAAAGAAAACGGTTGGGTTTCATATCACTTTGAACATATAACTGAATAGATATATAGAAATACAACAAATAGTAATGGCTCACTCCTATTTTTTTTTTTATTAATGTTGTATACTTAAAGGGACATAATACTCATATACAAAACCACTATGATGCAGCATAACTGAAAATATCACCTGAACATCTCTATGTAAAAAAGAACAATTTTAACTCAAAATGTATTCAGCTCACCAGAGAAAGTGCTGTATGTGAACAATTGTATTTCAGCAACTGTCCAGCTGCAAGTTGAAAAAAAATAAAAACAAATAGCCAATCAGCAGTGCTGAGGTCACGATATGCTTTGCTGTGATCTCATGAGATTTCATTGAAATCTTGTGAGATTTCATAGTAAACTTCCTTTAAAGTTCCATAAAACAGGTTGAGATCAGTGCATATCCTAAAAGTGCTAATTAATTAAAAATAGTTTGCATAAACAATTGTGTAAAAATTGCTGGCAAGTATTTTAAAATCATTTAAAAAAATAAGCAAAAATACTTACATAGCCGTTCTGTCTGGGGCACTGTTCTCCTCCCCCCTTATCAGTGTTTAGACACAAGCATTGTATTTCATCTGAGTTCACAGCTTCTAGGCATGCTCCAGCAGATAATCCCTGTTCACGTTTGCATTCTACCTAAATAACAATAGATATAGATACAGTCATAGAAGGAAATGTGTGGGGGGAGTTAGAGCTTTACAATTCAGAAACTAAAATGGGTTAATGGTGAGGCACTGCAGTATAAATTTGCAGGTAAAGTAATTAAAGTACATATTATATTTTGTCTCTAGCCCAACTTTTTTTTATGTACCTTTAAGGGACTATAAACATTGAATAAATGCTAGATATATTGATGCATTCATAGAAAAGATTAGTCTAAGAATAAGATGTAGATATATTTTAAGTTTAATTAGTTGTTTAAATAGTGACAAAATAAGTGTACAGTTTTAGTGTCTATAAAACGATATGAGCTGCCATGTTGTAATTTAGGTTTTTTTCTCTGCTGAGGCCAATTAGAGACAGTTATAAATAGGTCACTAGAGTGTGCAGCCAATGGCTGTGCGGTATATAACGGTATTCTGCACTTCCATTTCTAACAGGAACCGGAAAGCTCACAATTTTAGCATGGAATTACAGGAAAAGGTGACAAAATAAATAATGAAAAGTATTTTGCAGGTTTTTTATCATTTTATATTACAATCTCAAAGTGTTTAATGTCCCTTTAAGCTGAAAAGGGAAATAACCAAGTCCTGGGGCTAGTATCCTGAATGGCTACTTAAAGTTCCTTTTCAATGGTGCATCACTTTCAAGTGCTTCAACATTTGTGTATCATGTCCCTTTAATACCTATTTAAGGGTGACTGACAGAATTCTATTGGCACCTCTGTCTATGTTAATTTCTCAGAACAGAAATAACCACATCATCTATATTCATCACTATTTCCTCCTATTTTGCTTTTAATCTTTTCCCCTCATTTATTTTGCATTTAAAGAGACAGTCTAGTCAAAATTAAACTTTCATGATTCAGATAGGGCATGCAATTTAAACAACTTTCTATTTTACTTTTATCATCAAATATGCTTTCATCTCTTGGTATTCCTTGTTAAAAGCTAAACCTAGGGAGGCTTATATGCTAAATTCTAAGCCCTTGAAGGCCACCTATTATCTCAGTGCTTTTTACAGTTTTTCACAGATAGAAAGCACTAGTTCACGTGTGCCATATAGATAACGGTGTGCTCACTACTGTGGAGTTATTTAGTCAGCACTGATTGGCTAAAATGCAAGTCTGTCAAAGAACTGGGTTAAGGGGGCAGTCTGCAGAGGCTTAGATACAAGGTGATCACAGAGGTAAAAAGTATATCAATATAACCGTGTTGTTTATGCACAACTGGGGCATGGGTAATAAAGGGATTATTTATCTTTTTAAACAATAAAAATTCTGTAGTAGACTGTCCCTTTAAACCTTTTGATGCAGCAACACCAGAGTTAACATAAAGTATACCAGAAGTTATAAAAGCCTCTTTATGTGAAGTTACTCTCTCATTTATGAGCCATCGTTTTCTATGTGACATTGTAACCACATAAATCAGTAACTATTTCAATTCAATGTCTGTGAAATATCAGAAATTGTTAAATGTTGAACTTTCAAGTGATTTTCTTCTCTCATCCAGATTTTGAGGTAGCACGGTGCATATTGCAGCACACAATTATGTTGATTGCATCATTGGATTATCAGATGATTGAAGCCATTAACAATACACTCTTGAACATCTAACATAACAATGTGCAGTTGCCTCGCAGTAGCAATTAGTAGGTAAGGCAATCAATGAAAATAACATAGCAAATAGCACAAAAGTAGCTGACATAAAGGAAATTAAAAACAGGGGGGGGAAAAGAAAAAAAAAAACATGCTTCAGGCAAAGTAAAATGGATGTACCAAATCAGTACTGAGAATTATAAATAGTTATGTGCAGCATAAGTTATTAGGAGTTGCTGATCAGGGATATATGTTTATGAGCAATGTTTCCCACCATTTCCTGCAATAATTGTGATTCATGCAATATAAAATAAAATGCACTATAACTGACAGATTAATTTGTAATAAAACAATATTAAGTAGCTACTATTAAAGCAATTTAGCTATGGTCTTGCATTTGCCACATCTCATGGAAATATAAACATTGTATGCATTCAGAAAACCAGACTAGTTAATAGTTAACATTAAAGCGAAAGTCAACCATAGCATTTTTTGAAACGCTAGGGTTGACTGTTGAAACAAATAAAGGGGACTTTCATTCATGAAGTATAAGATACTTCATGCAGAAAGCTCCTTTAAAAAATATTTTGCTAAGAGGTGACGTTTTCACCTCTTAGCAAATAGCCGTGCAGTAAATCCAGCTCCAATGGGCGCCAAACCGGATTTACCGCATGGCTTTTCGCTAAGAAGTGAAAACGTCACCTCTTAGCAAAAAAAAAAATGTTTGGCCGTGGGCTGCCGTAGCAGTTAAGAATGGCGAACGGTTGAAACAAATAAAGGCACTTTCTGCATGAAGTATTTTATACTTCATGAATGAAAGTGCCCTTTATTTGTTTTAACAGTCAACCCTAGCGTTTCAAAAGCGCTATGGTTAACTTTCACTTTAATACAGCAATATCAATACACATTACAGGAGAAAGAAAATTACTTTATAAAGGAAGATGTAGCACTTGTGTTGCATTCTAAAAGTAAGGATTGCAAGAAAAAATATATATAATGGTTTTAATTGATAATTGTATATATATATATATATATATATATATATATATATATAATTCAATTTATGTCTATTATCTAATTTGTTTTGTTCTTTTGGTATTCTTTGTTGAAGGTAGGCTCATAAACCGTTGTGTCTCACCCAATGCCTTCAGCTTGGAAAGTTGTTTAAAATAGCATTCTATGTCTGTATCATGAAATAAAAAATGTGGGTTACCTGTCTCTTTAAAATGTAATTCTCCACAGATAGTTTAAATATACATAATTTAAAAAAAAAAAAAAAAAAAAAACCTGCCATGCACTTTTATTATCTAATTTAGCTCTGAAATTTGTAGTGTTTCCAGTCCCCCTAGAGAGGATATGATGCTGCACAGTGATTGGTTGGTATGTGGTTGTTTATATCTGTCTGTTATATGCATAATATAAAGATAAACAACATTCTAGAGGCCCTTCAAGCTGTGTGTCCTGGGTCTGCAAAACAATGCATATTTTTAACAAGCAGATATAAATGATTTTTTAAAAAAAATTATAATTGTGTTCAAATCCTATGAAATGCAGTAATTTATTTCTGATACATAAATAACAAAAAAAAGTAATACCCCTTTAAAAAGCCCAAGTAGACGGCTTCTCCTTAACCCGTTCGCCACCTCTCAAGGTGGCCGACTGCAATTATTCTGATCAGATATAATCGGGATGATTGACACTCCCTGCTAGCGACCGATTGGCTGTGAATGTGTAGGGGGCGGCATTGCACAAGCATTTCACCAGAAATGCTTGTGCAATGATAAATGCTGACAGCTTATGCTGTCGGCATTTATCAATGTCGGGCCATTTGTTAAATCTACTATACCATTTGTTAAATCTACTACTATGTATGAGAATGGGATATATAGAAAAGATTTATGTAAACCACTAAAAAAAATTAAACATATTTGGCATTGCATTTCAAAATGTACCTCAATTAATTGTGTTCTAATATGACTTTATTTTGCACCTTAGTATTGCATAATTTTATATTAAAGGGGCATTTAATACAATAGCATGTGCTCTGTTTTTAGGAGTACTTTATTATTGTAGGAATGCTTGCCCTTTTTTTAGCTGTTTAATCTGTGCAAAGGAGTTAAACACATAGTTAAACTTGCACTCAGAAGCTGCAGTGCATTGAGATTCCTAAAGGGACAAGAAAGTGAAGCAGCATAGCTGTAAAAAGTTGACTGGAAAATATCACTTGAACATCTTTATGTAAAAAAAGAAAGATATTTTACCTCATAATTTCCTAGACACTTCCTATTATAAAGGGACTTTAAGCAGCCAATCAGGATTCTAGTCACAGGACTTGCAAGGGAGTGCGCATCTTTCATGTGCAGGCACAGTTATGTTATTTCCCTCCTTAAGGAAGTTTACTATGAACTCTTACAAGATTTCAATGAAATCTCATGAGATTCAAAGCTTATTGTTTTTTTCAACATGCAGCTGACAGCAGCTGAAGAATATTTCTTAACAGAGCACTTACGTTTGTGAGCTGAACAAATGTTGTGGTAATTAGCTTCATTTTTTACATAGAGATAGCTATGTGATATGTGATATTTTCTTGCCAACTTTTTACAGTTATGCTGCATCACTTTCAAGTGTTTTAGCATATGAGTATGATGTCCCTTTAAACATTTGATAAGCCAAACAGTATAAACATATTACTGGTTGTGTTTTGCTCAAGATCAGCACTGGCCTGCATCTGGTTCCTGAACTTAGCAGTGTTAACCCCTTTATGGAAGCATAAACAAATGTACCAGAATGTGCTAACAAATTAGAGCATCTTCTTAGTGCGTTAGAATATCCCTTTAAAATACATAAAGTAAGGTGTTCATTTGCTTCAAAGCTACCTTGAAAAGGCTAGAAAAATGTTTAAAATATTTTACTTTTACTGTGTGTCGTTACTGTTTATTCCTCCTACGTATGTAAATTAACTATTAAACTTCAAATGTCAAATGATTTTAAATTCTTTTGTAGCTTTCTAAATGCTTTACAATATATTCAACATTGGGTATAACTAAATATGAAGCTCAGAGCAATGTGAACATGAAAGCTGGAAGGATTTGTATAGCCTTAAAAGCTTTACAGACAATAAACATATTCTACATTTTTTTATTGATTTAACTTTGTTTAGTGAAAAAAAAATACCCTCATTATAAAAAATAATAAATATTAAAGGGACATGAAAGCCAAAAAATGTATTTCATGATTCAGACAGAACATACAATTTTAAGCAACTTTCCAATTTACATCTATGATTTAATTTGCTTCCTTCTCTTGTTATCCTTTGCTGAAAGGATTATTAAGGTAAGCTCAGGTGCAGCAAAGAACCTAGGTTATAGCTGCTGATTGGTGGCTGCATATATATACTGATTTTCATTGGCCCATGTGTTCAGTCAGCAACCAGTAGTGCATTGCTGCTCCTTCAACAAATCATACCAACAGAATAAAACATATTAGATAATAGAAGTAAACTAGAAAGTTATTTAAAATTGTATTCTCTATCTGAAGTCTGAAAGAAAATTTTGGGGTTTCATGTCCCTTTAATAACAATTCGTTATTATACTAAGTATAATAAATTACAATTTGTTGTATTATTATAGCTGTCATTTTATCATTATTAGTTACTAAATTAATAATATTATTATTAAGTATTATTATTTTAGTTTAAAGAATTAACATATATTTTCTTTATAAGATTCAGTATAAGTTTGGATGAAAAATATTTATTAAATGTGGTATATACTTTGTCATATTTTGCTCTGAAAATGAAAAACAAGCCAGAAAGCAGCAGCAATTCTGCAACTTTGTTACACATGATAGGAGCTGATGGAAATCAGTGTTCAGCCAGTATACAAAAATGCCATGAAAGAACTCGAGAATAAATGAAAAGCATATTTATCAGATTTACAAAAAAAGTGCAGATTGTGTACACGATTTAACTGCATAAAAATTCCCTTTCCAATTCGACTGAATGTCATCCAGAATCACCGTTTAGCTGAGACGTTTAGGGTGAACATGGCAGTGATTTGAAAGATTAAATGTGTCAGTCATGTCAAAACAAATGGCAGTTCTTGTGGCCATCGACGTGCTATTGTTGGAATTTATTGAGACAATTTATCTTGCCTTTTGAGATTTATGTGTATGCACACAGGTTGGTCATGAATTTTCCCAATTAATTCAAGTCCAGATCTTTTATTCAGCCTTTAGAAGGTCATAACAGATAATATTGCACTCTAACAAGCTATTGCTGTCAATAGCAAATGAAAATGGAATAATTAGTCGATTCATTTATTTTCTGAAGAATGACAGCTATGCAATGGTTTTAATATTACATGATCAGAAAAACAAATGCTATGTGAATTAACAATAACAAAATGGTGCTATTTTTAAATAACAAAAAATAGCAGTTTCCTATTTTAGAGGACTTTTGTTTGCAATAAATTTGGAAGGAGCTTATTGATTGGCTTACTGAGATATTGTGTTACACCACTGATCAATCTATCTATATATCTATCAGTCTGTCTGCCTGTCTTTCTTGCTATGGCAATCAATTCAGCAGTGTTTTTTATCTGTCTGTAGCAAAGAAACTTTATATAAGTGGATTCAAGTCATTAGCAGGATTAATCAAAATAAATCTTCATCTTTTTTTTTAAATCTAATTTATTGTTAGGAAAAAAATGTTTTGATGAATTGAGAAATTCAGAATATAGGCTAATGTGCATTCTCAGAGATTGTGTACATGGGTAAAAGTATAATATTAAAGCTGAAAAAGTAAGGTATTTTAGAAGTACAAATAAATTTAGCATGTTAAATATATCCTTACAGAACTGCAGCATCTCATTCAGATTTTGCAAATTAAAGGGACACTGAACCCAAATTGTTTTCTTTCGTGATTCAGATAGCGCATGAAATTTTAAGCAACTTTCTAATTTACTCCTATTATCAAAATTTCTTCATTCTCTTTGTATCTTTATTTGAAATGCAAGAATGGAAAGAATGTAAGTTTAGATGCCGGCCCATTTTTGGTAAACAAACTGGGTTGTTCTTCCTGATTGGTGGATAAATTCATCCACCAAAAATAAAGTGCTGTCCAGAGTTCTGAACTAATAAAAAAGCTTAGATGCCTTCTTTTTTCAAATAAAGATAACAAGAGAACGAAGAAAAAATGATAATAGGAGTAAATTAGAAAGTTGCTTAAAATTACATGCTCTATCTGAATCATGAAATAATAAATTTGTGTCCCTTTAATTCCATTTTGAAATATTAGACAACCATAGATTTGTGTGTACATATGCATTGCTTTTAGATAAACATATGTTTTAATTTAATTCAAATACCATTGCTGATAAATTTTCTTTTTAAGATGTTGTTAATACCTTTTGTGTGAGGATAAGTTATCAGACTATACATACAATATAAACCTTTGCAGATAAAAAAAAAAATGTTATAAAGTTTATGCTCCGGGAGGAGCGGACCAAATGACATAAAAAAATGTAAGGATTGGACAAATAACTGGGATCTAAAGTTAAAAATTGCAAAGTGCAAAATTATGCATTTAGGAAAGAAAAATCTAAACATTGAGTACACACTCAATGATACTTTACTGACTGTTACAAAAGAGGAACAGGACTTGGAAACTATTATTTCAGATGATTTTAAATGAGTAAACAATGTAGTACTGCAGCGAGTAAGTTCAGTAGAATGCTTAGTTGTATAGGTAGAGGTATTTGCAGCAGCAATAGTAAGGTTCTTAGGCCCCTTTACAGTTAGGTCT
Source organism: Bombina bombina (assembly GCF_027579735.1). NCBI lineage: Eukaryota > Metazoa > Chordata > Amphibia > Anura > Bombinatoridae > Bombina > Bombina bombina. The sequence continues at coordinate 819,941,425 of NC_069499.1, read as the reverse complement.
CATCTAGAGGATTGTGTACAGTTCTAGAGGCCATGAGGCCGAATTATGAAAGGTCTTGCGGACCTGATCTGACAGTGCGGATCAGGTCCGCAAGACCTCGCTGAATGCGGAGAGCAATACGCTCTCCCTATTCAGCATTGCACCAGGAGCTCACAAGAGCTGCTGGTGCAACGCCGCCCCCTGGTACATCGGCCGCCAGCAGGGGGTGTCAATCAACCTAATCGTATTCGATCGGGTTGAATTGTGGCGATTCCTGTCTGCCTCATCAGAGCAGGCGGACAGGGTTATGGAGCAGCGGTCTTTAGACCGCTGTTTCATAACTGCTATTTCTGGCGAGCCTGAAGACTCGCCAGAGACACAGGCCCACAAGCTTCATACGGAGCTTGATAAATGGGCCTCCATATCTCCAAAAATATATAAAAAACTGGCATCTGTGCAAAGGAGGTCTACTTAAATAGTGTACAAGATCTAAAAAATAAAACTTACCAGTAAAGGCTCAATAACCTAAATATGTATAGCTTAGAGAAGGGAAAGAGGTGACATTATAGTAACTTTCAAGTATATTCAGGGTCTCAGTTAAACTGAGACTAGGAGAATGTTTTATGAAAAGAAAAAAATCAGGAACAAGGGGTTATGATCTCAAGCTGAGGGGTAGTACATTCATGACTAATTTGCGGAAGCACTTCTCTGCAAAAGGGTGATTGATTCATGAAATAAACTTCCATTTGAGGTGGTAATGACAAACACTGTGGGGGACTTTAACCTCTTAAGGACATATGACGGAATTTTTCTGTCATAAAACAATTGAGCAAACAGAAAGCTGTGTCCTTAAAGGGTTAAGAAAGCCTGGGATAAGCTTAAAGGGACACCATACCCAAACATTTTCATTCATGATTAAGGTAGAGAATACAATTTTAAACAACATTCCAATTTACTTCTATTACCTAATTTGCTTCATTCTTTAGATATACTTTAATGAAGAAATAGCAATGCACACGGTGAACCAATCACAGGAGGCATCTATGTGCAGCTACCAATCAGCAGATACTAAGCATATCTAGATATGCTTTTCAGCAAAGAATATCAAGAGAATGAAGCAAAATAGATAATAGATGTAAATTAGAAAGTTGTTTATAATTGTATGCTCTTTCTAAATCATGAAAGAAAAAAATTGGGTTTCATGTCCCTTTAAGGATATCTACAAACTAGATAAGTTTACACTTTTAGGACATTTTGGGCAGACTTGTTGGTCCTATATTTCATATTTGCTGTCAAAATCTGCTTCTATGTTTCTATACATTATTTGTTTGTACACAAGCACAGGGAAAATAATCTGAACCACTACTTTTATTTCTGAAAATGTAAAGGTGGTTGGTCAGACAAAATAAAATAAATGTAAGTATTGATTCAGTACTGTATAATGTAACATGACCATTGAATAAGAAATTAAATGGATCAATTTCTTGGGTGCTTATTTACACAAACTATATATATATTTATTTTATTTATTTTTTATTTTTTTATTTTACTGTGCACAAGAAAATAGACCAAATCCAGTTGTGAGTTATAATCAATTAAGTCTTTGATACAATACAAGTCACCAACACTGTGGGCTAGATTTATCAACGCTGAGGCGTACAGGGGCGCGTATACGCGCCCCTGTATGCCTCAGCTCGCCTGTGGTGGGGCAAAATTACCCGCAGGTAATTAACATTGCACACAAGCGCAATTTTGCGCTCACGTGCATTCCCGCCCCCTGCCCGCGTACAGCCAATCACAATCACGCGCGGGCAGGAGCTGTCAATCTCCTTGGTCGGACTTGACCGAGGAGATTTATTTTTGCCACAATAGAGGTGGCGAAGATGTTAGGGAAGCAGCGGTCTGGTTAACGCTGCTTGATAAATCGCAGTGAGCAAGTTCTTGTGAGAACTTGCTGCCGCAGGGGCTTGATAAATCTAGCCCTGTATCTCTAAGCAGACACACTGTTTAAAATGCTGGTGTAAAAAAGAATATCTGAATATGCTCCATTTGCTTGTGCACAGTAAAAACTCTCTGAAATAGTGATAGCTTTTACACTAATCATTTTTGTTATTACAAATATATTGCAAAAATTAAAATGCACTGATGTTTTTTTTTTTTTCCATAATGATCTTGAGCAAGCTGGCTGTAAAGGGTGACATTTAGAAGATGACAACTAATTTTGGTAACATTTGATGCTAATTTACACCAATGTAAATAGACCCCAGTGACACTCACCTAAAATTAAGGCACACAAAATAAGTTATAATGCATTATATGCCAGCAATAGTGCAATAATAACATGCAATAACTATGTGGTTGATCTTAATCCTTTAGAAAAGTATCATATGATATATCTACAAAAATTCCCATAGACTTTAATGTTGCATTTTGTAGAACAATCATTAGATATAAAATTCTAAATAATTGTGATTGACCCCTATGTGTTTTATCTCTATAAAGTGGTTAAACACTATGGGGTCAATCACAATCTATTGACTGAGGCCTTTTCTGACCTTTTATTTGGGCTGAGAAAGTAACCTTTCTATTTAATGCAATCACAATAGCACCCTTTTTAGCTATATCCTGCACCACAATTGTGTTATCACACTAAAGTTCTTGGTGATCACAATCCATTTTTGAGAGGCTTTTCAACATATTTTGGAGACTAGCTTTGCCTTTTTAAATTTGACACCTTAAGGCTTTTGATAAAGCCTCAGAATGACATTTTGAACATCTTTAAAACATCTTTAAAACTCTTAAAAAATGAGTTGGAAACAGTCTATTATCTTGCACATGTGCATGACACTCATTGCCACAGAAGACATTGCAGAGGTGTATTAACATACATGGTATTGATTCATTAAAGCTCTATTTTTCACTATTGTTTAGGTCTTCTACAATTGACATGGTACACTTTTACATATGATATCCTCTACAGCTAAGGGGATCTGCAGGAAAAGTCATATGAGGATGCTAACATATAAAAATGGCATGGAGTAATCTCATTCTGTGAAGTTTTTATTCTAAGTCACATTTGCACTGTCGTGATTGCCGCTAACAGTACTGGTATCATAAAGAGGCTATGGGATTGTGCAACCATGAGCTCAAAATGATCCTATTGCAATCTGATACCTTCCTCAATGCTGCATCTGAATGCCATTTGTATCTTGATATGATTCTGCAGTGACTACATTGTCACTTTTAATATTTGAGAAGGATTGTCTTTTTTTAAAATATTTATATTTATTGTTTGTAACTGCACCATTTCCAGTTTGGCGTGATCTTGTCATCATGTCCGCACAACATCACTAAATGCCGACAGCATATACTGTTGGCATTTAGCATTGCACAAAAAATTCTGGTGAAATGCTTGTGCAATGCCGCCCCCTGCACATTTGCGGCCGCTAGCAGGGTGTGTCAATCATTCCGATAATTTCTGATCGGAATGATTTTAGTCCGCCACCTCAGAGGTGGTGGGTGAATTAAGGATCAGCGGTCATACAACCGCTGCTTCTTAACTTAAGTTTCCGGTGAGTTGGAAATGTTGGGGGTAGATTGCAGCATCCGCTGCTTGATAAATCTACCCCAAAGGGTTTCTATTATTGAGCTCATGTTTGCGAAGGTACAATCCCATTTCAGAGTTCAATAATTTATGTGAAAGCACTGTAAAACTCACTGTAGTGAATGTGTTTGGACTTAGTATACATGAAGGTGCGTCCCCTATAAAAACCTTACCACTAAGGTGCAATATCGTTTGAACATCATCTATGCAGATACCATGTTGTGAGGGAGCGAGTCCACACTTTACACTTTCAATACTGTTAAATTCCAGTATAAGAAAATATTATAAGTCCATGTAATAGAAACCCGTAGTCTCCTCCTTGTTTTAAGATCATGCCAAACCAGAAATTTACAAACAATATATATGAAAGTGACACAAACGAAAAGAATAAAACTCCCGCCCGGCTCCATATGGTGGATAGAATAAAATGGATCTTTATTGATTCCGTTTAAAAATCAAATTGAAAAACACATTGCAGCAAGTGAACAGCTAACAAAGTTAACCGCGAGCTACGACCTAGATGCCGTATGACATCACTGATACATTTCAGGATTCCCCTGTAATCATATCTATGATTATGGGGAATCCCAAAACGCATCAGTGACGTCATACGGCCCCTAGGTCGTAGCTCATCTGTGTGTTTTAATGGGTATCGGTGCACTTTGTTAGCTGTTTACTTGCTGCAATGTGTTTTTCAATTCGATTTTTAAACTGAATCAATAAAGATCCCTTTTTATTCTATCCACCATATGGAGCGGGCTGGAGTTTTGTTCTTTTCGTTTGTTTCCCTACATCAAAGTCTTGATAGGGCTCTAGGTGCGTGATTGGGAGGCACTCTTACCTGCTTATTGGGCAGATCATAGTCCAGTGGTGATTATGAAGGCACAGGCATAGTACTGGTTACAAGCTAACAACAATGGTTATCTACAGATGTTATGTCAACGAGACCGTGAGTTAGGTGTATCTTAAACACCATTGTCTTTGATAAATTGATCTTTGACATAAAGGTTTCAGTTTATTATTGATGCTGTTTACTGCCATCAATGTTTAATAGAGACACTCCTCCAGGGTAGCTACGGAACACTGTGTGTGTTTTTGGTTTGTTTTATATAAAAGTGACAATATAGTCATTAAGAAATTATAACCAGTATGGTCATCATGTCAAGATGCAAATGGCATTCAGATGTTTAAGCAGTGGTGAGGATGGATACGGATTGCAATAGCTGAATTTCACACAGGAGTGTTCCTCTTCCACAGTGAACAAAGGGGTTAATTAAAGGGACAGTCTAGTCAAAATTAAACTTTCATGAGTCGGATAGGGCATGCAATTTTAAACAATATTCCAATTTACTTTTATCATCAAATAGTAGACTGCACCTAAAGAGACCATTATTGTAACCTTCAGAGGTATGAAAGGAAGCACATAGTTCATATCCTGAAAACAGGTGCTTAACACATAAAAATCCTTTTCTGGGCTTTTCTATTGAAAGGGCATTTGTGGATGTGGACTTTTAATGCATGAATACATTTAGTATTGTGTTCCCTCAAAAAAAACATGACAACCACTTCAGCCGGAAGGGAAACATTTTTTTTGGAGCAAATCACCAAGAGAGTTTGATTGACCTCATAATTGAAGTCAGCTACAGAACAACAGTTTACTACCGGGAGCTATCTGAACACATCTTGTAAGCCAATTGCAAGAGACATATATGTGCAGCCACCAATCACCAGCAAGATCCCAGTAGTACATTGATGCTCCTCAGCCTACCTATGTATGCTTTTCAACAAAGGAGGCCAACAGAACAAAGTACATTTAAACATAGATTTTGACGGAAGACAAGAATCATAGGCCCATAATGTCTGCCCAAAAATTCCTAATTCTGTAAGCTTAGTAAGGGCCAGATTTGACCAATAAGGAGTATTAAAAGTTGAAAGTAAGCACTTGAGCGCAAATAAGAAAATAAGAAGTTGCACAAAACACATAAAAAATACATTACAAAGTAGTTACGCTCATAATTACAGCATCTAATAAAAAAATATTTAAAAAAAAATTATTGCCCACAAAATTTATAAAGGCTCAAAGATATGAGCTCTCAGGTGTTAGAAAAAAAAGGTAGGCAAAGGGTTTTGACATTGAGACACATACATATACATGTCTAAAGATGTGTGTGTATATATATATATATATATATATATATATATATTTGTGGAGGGCCAGCACTCACGGTTTAAATACATCTACCCAGGTTTCTTCCAAGAAATGGGTATAGGCAGAAGAAGAAGGATGCACTCGTTAAGATTTCAAAATTGTTACCTTTATTAGTTGTAACGTTTCGGAGTATTACCCCCCTCGTCAGACATCAATAGAGACCTATTGAACAAACCACAAGACAACTTAGAGAAAACAATGCCAGTTCAGATGTGAGTTAAGGCCATTGGGGGCCATAGTACCCAATCTGTATGTCCATCTCGCTTCCTACTGGATCAGGAGTTTCCCCCTTTCCTCCCCCACGTGCTAGGGGAGGGACATGGTCAATAATGGTGTTCTTTAGGTTAACTACTGTGTGCCCCTTAAGGACAAAATGTCTGGCCACTGGTTGGTCGGATGTCCTTTTCTGTATGGCCAACCTTATGTCCGACCTATGGTTGGCCATCCTGGTTCTCAGGTCGTCTTCCCCACATAAAAAAGGCCACATTAGCAATGCAAAAGATATACCACATATGTAGTAGTACAGGTCAATCTGAATTTGTGCCTGAATTTCATCTTCATTGTGAGATGTGTAATGTATTGGCCAGTCTGTAGAGCACTGCAAGTGGTGCACCCAAGGCATCTAAAACAGCCAGGTTTTGTAGTGTCCAGCCAGGTCCTCTTCTGATAGCTTGATCTGGGGTCTGTTTTAACAAACATATCACGTAGTGATGTTGCTCTCCTGTATCCAATCCGTGGTGGCTCCATCTGCCCGAATGGAAGGGAAGGGTCACTCTTCAGAATCCCCCAGTGTTTATTGATAGTGTTCCTGATATTCTTCTTACATAATTTTAATATTTTTGCAAATATGACATAATTTATTAAGATGAGATGGGTTACCTATTAGAATTCTTGTAACCCTCCCTTGTTTAGTCAAATTGCATATATATGTTTGCAGAGTCCAATACAATCTGAGCCGCTTTATTAGCATTTTTATTTTCATGTATGATTTAGGGGAGTTCACCATTTGCATATTGGGTAATCCTCATATATTGCCAACTGCTAGGTGTTGTTAGCTTGTGAACTTACTGGGTATCGGACTGAGATCGCAACATGATTGGCTGCTTTGGCCACACATAGGTGTCGTTGATCCTATGATCATGGGGAAGGTTTGTGTATTGTGGTTGCTATGGCAACCTGGATATAAGATTGATAGTGCTGGTATGGCCATTCCACCCGATAACTCTGATTTGAGCCCACTGGTTTTGTGTATGTATCCTTAATACTTTGCCTGAATGTGAATAAATGTAAATATATGTTTTAGCACGTTGATGATGTCAGCTGGTGGGAGTGGTGCTTCTGGTTGCGACTGATTTCCGGATCACTTCAGTAAGTTTAAAAGGCACGGTGAGGGTAAGTAAATGGTTGTTTTTTTTTTATGTCTGACGAAGGGAGTAATTGCCCGAAACGTTACAACTAACAAAGGTAATGATTTTGAAATCCTGGCAAGTGCATCCTTCTCCTTCTGCCTATATATATACAGTGGATATAAAAAGTCTACACACCCCTGTTAAAATGTCAGGTTTCTGTGATGTAAAAAAAAAGATAAATCATTTCAGAACTTTTTCCACCTTAAATGTGACCTATAAACTGTACAACTCAATTGAAAAACAAACTGAAATCTTTTAGGTAAAGGTAAATAAAAATAAAAAACTAAAATAATATGGTTGCATAAGTGTGAACACCCTTTTATAACTGGGGATGTAGCTGTGTTCAGAATTAAGCAATCACATTCAAAATCATGTTAAATAGGAGTCAGTACACACCTGTCATCATTTAAAGTGCCTCTGATTAACCCCAAATAAAGTTCAGCTGTTCTAGTAGGTTTTTCCTGACATTTTGTTAGTCGCATCCTACAGCAAAAGCCATGGTCCGCAGAGAGCTTCTAAAGCATCAGAGGGATCTCATTGTTAAAAGGTATCAGTCAGGAGAAGGGTACAAAAGAATTTCCAAGGCATTAGATATACCATGGAACACAGTGAAGACAGTCATCATCAAGTGAAGAAAATATGGTGCAACAGTGACATTACCAAGAACTGGATGTCCCTCCAAAATTAATGAAAAGACGAGAAGAAAACTGGTCTGGGAGGCTGCCAAGAGGCCTACAGCAACATTAAAGGAGCTGTAGGAATATCTGGCAAGTACTGGCTGTGTGGTACATGTGACAACAATCACCCGTATTCTTCATATGTATGGGCTATGGGGTAGAGTGGCAAGACGGAAGCCTTTTCTTACAAAAGAAACATCCAAGCCCGGCTAAATTTTGCAAAAACACATCTGAAGTTTCCCAAAAGTATGTTGCAAAAGGTGTTCTGGTCTGATGAAACCAAAGTTGAACTTTTTGGCCATAATTCCAAAAGATATGTTTGGCGAAAAAACAACACTGCATATCACCAAAAGAACACCATACCCACAGTGAAGCATGGTGGTGTCAGCATCATGCTTTGGGGCTGTTTTTCTTCAGCTGGAACTGGGGCCTTAGTCAAGGTAGAGGGAATAATGAACAGTTCCAAATACCAGACAATATTGGCACAAAACCTTCAGGCTTCTGCTAGAAAGCTGAACATGAAGAGGAACTTCATCTTTCAGCATGACAACGACCCAAAGCATACATCCAAATCAACAAAGGAATGGCTTCACCAGAAGAACATTAAAGTTTTGGGATGGCCCAGCCAGAGCCCAGACCTGAATCCAATTCAAAATCTGTTTGATGATCTGAAGAGGGCTGTGCACAGGAGATGCCCACACATTCTGACAGATTTAGAGTGTTTTTGCAAAGAAGAGTGGGCAAATCTTGCCAAGTCAAGATGTGCCATGCTGAAAAACTCATACCCAAAAAGACTGAGTGCTGTAACAAAATCAAAAGGTGCTTCAATAAAGTTTAAGGGTGTTCACACTTATGCAACCATATTATTTTAGTTTTTTAGTTTTATTTCCCTTTACCTAAAAGAGTTTGTACAGTTTGTAGGTCACATTAAAGGTGGGAAAAGTTCTGAAATGATTTATCTTTGTCTCATTTTTTTACATCACAGAAACCTGATATTTTAACATTTTAACAGGGGTGTGTAGACTTTTTATATCCACTGTGTATATATATATATATATATATATATATATATATATATATATATTTTTTTTTAAGGTCAAGAGGGGGCACCAGCGCTAAAAAACTATAACACTTCTTATTTTTTAATTTGATTTCTGTGTTGGTTACTGTTAAGTGTACGCGTGCTGCCTATGATGCAGTGTACCCTTGTCACTGTAGTTAATTGTTAATAGAAAGAGAAAATCAAGTAATGGCGCACAGCTGATTACTATTGATCAATAAATTGAAGTATTGTCAATATCATTGTATTGCTGATTGATATGTCATACAAATAAAAGTAAAAATAAAGTGCATATGTCCATAAAATTGGTTTTGAGCTCAAGTTATTTCTTATGCTTCAACAGTTTTTATCCTTCTAGGGTAAGTAAGATGTGCTTACCAGAAAGTACCTCAATCCTATGAGGTAAGGTGTCAGCCTTTTTTGGGGGTTTTACAGATGGTTCTTGGACTCTTGTCGAGATGAAGAAAACAACTTTTCTTTTCTTTTGAATTGTGTAATCTTGCAATTTCTGCAGTATGCCTTTAATGGAAATCCTGGACTCTCTTGTGAAGATGTTACAGCTGGATGTAATTTGACAAACAGTAATGGAGACTCCTGGACTCTTTTCTTTTCTTTTCTTTTCCCTATGGTGGTAAGGATCTTTATCTTGTATCAGATCATTCCATGGATCATAAAGGAGAAATAAGAGACAAATACATAGCGTAATACAGTTAAGATAAAAATGGTGTTTATTTTACACGATCAGTTATGCTTACATTTGTCAACCTCAATCATTTATGAGGTAAGATAAAGGCACATAGAATATCTTTGTTTTCTTATTCCTTGTAGTTGATGACACTGTGTGTCTGGGTAAAAGCCGTTTTTTAAAAAAACTTATATATAGCCCCTAAAAATGGGGTACTTTATATGCTGTCAATTGTGTGACTCTGTGTATATATGGTCACAATATGTCTGATATAAATTAATAGGCAAGGTGGTAGGTGTTGTGGCTAATTGTTACTGATAAAATATAGCCTAGATGCAATTCAATCAGAGTTGTAAATGCATATTATACTTTACCACCTTGCTGAAGTGCTAGTTGAAAGTTATTCTGTGAAATTATTTTCTTTGGATCAGAAAATGCCGTATTGGAACTTAGAAGTCCGCCCGCTTTCTTCAAATTCTTACGCGTTTCGAAGTGATACAACACTTCTTCGTCAGAGAATAGAAAGTGTAATGGGCTATGAACGGCTTGTCAGTTTTTAAAGGATAGAAATTGGGCGCGTTTTTTTCTCCTTCTAGTTCCAATACGGCTGTTTTGCATGTGACGTCAAGCGTAATGACGTTTGTCTCAATGTTGTCATGGAAACGCCTGGGAGAGGAAGCGGTTGTTACTGGGTCCTAATTTCTCCCATATTCGTAATGATATGACTATTAATTAATCGGATATTTCTATAACATATTTTCTTGTTGAAAGACAAAGAAAGTGTTATATCATAAAAATAAGTTCTTTGTCTCTTACATTATTAGGTGTAAAGTTTGGTATGACAGTTAAGCTGATTTTTATAGTGTCCATGTCATTATTGCCTAATTCTTCAATAAATGAAAAGAGTGACAAAATAAATGAAAAAGGGAAGATGAAGGAACAAACATTACCATATATATATTTCATTATTTATGTATATATATTTATGTCACTTTTTTCTAGCGTATTTCTAGATTTTTAACAATGTTTGTAATGTTGTATGCGTACCTATTTCTGACTATACCTATATGTACCTAAGTAGATACCTAGGTTTTTGTCTAGTGGTAGATACTTTGGAGTGTTTCTGTGATTATTAGATGAATTATTGTTATGTCCCTTTCTTTAGGAGAACCGATGTACACTTTATGAAAGAATATGTTTATTTTGTCCTTACATGATGTAACTAGTTTTTTCGTACATTATAGGAAGGCTGCTAGATCTATGTCCTCATTCAGGCCCATTGGGCTCATGGTTCCCATGTAGTGGATCCAAAAAGTCTCTCTTTGGCGTAATTTTAGGAATCTATTTCCACCTCTCCGTGGAATTTGTATTTGTTCCAGTATTGTACCTCTAAGGAATTTTGTATCTTTATTGTGTTTCTTTTTGAAATGTCTGGAGACACTATGGCCTTTATAGCCTGCCTCTATGTTTTTGAGGTGTTCATGTAGTCTTTTTTTGTACGGGCGTTTCGTACGTCCTATGTATTGTAAATTACATGTGCATTCTAGAAGATAGACTACATATGTACTTTTGCAATTGGTTAATGTTTGGATTTGACATTTTTTTGGGGGAAAAGTTTTTGAATTGACACTTTTAGTTGGTTTTTTTCCTTCATATGAATGTTCACAACTGGAACAATTCGCTCTGTTGCATTTAAAGAATCCCTTCGTGTTTGAGGATAACCAATTGGTTTTTTTGTTATTAGTGTCTTTCAGTCTACTTGGTGCCAGTATTTGTTTCAGACTTCTGTTTTTTCTGAAAGTTATCTTTGGCGCAGTACCTATACTTTTTTTTAAAAATTTGTCTTGTTGTAGTATTGGCCAATACTTTTTTAGGATCTTTTTGATTTCTGGGGCCGCTTCGTTGTAAGTAGTAACCATTCCTATTCTTTTGTTGTTAGTATTTCTTTTTTCCTTATTTGCAGTAAGTAATTGTTTTCTATCCAAATTCTGTACTTTTTTAAAAGAATTTTCTATTAGTTTCTTTGGATAGTTTTTCTGTAGTAATTTTTCTTTGAGTAGTTCAGCTTCTTTGTTAAAATCACTCTCTTTTGTACAGTTTCTTTTTAGGCGTTGGAACTGCCCATACGGAATATTGTGGATCCACGGTTTGTAGTGTCCACTATCTGCTCTCAAATAGCCATTACAATCTGTACTTTTACGATACAGTTTGGTGTATATATTTGTTTCCTCATTGTACATAGTCAAATCAAGAAATTCAATTGAATTTTTTTCAATTTTTGAGGTGAATTGTAAATTGAAGGTGTTGTTGTTAATATACTGTAAGAAGTCGGTGGTGGTGGGCATATCACCTTCCCATATTAGTATAATGTCGTCTATAAATCTACCCCACCATATGATGTTTTTTTGGAATGGGTTGTTTTGGTAGATGTATGAGTCCTCCCAGAGTCCCATATAAAGGTTAGCATAACTGGGTGCCATGGTGGTACCCATAGCTGTTCCGCTGATTTGTAAGTAATATGAGTTATCAAATTCAAAGTAGTTCTTTTCTAAAACGAATTGGATACATTCAGTAATGAAATTTTGATGTTCTAAGCTTAAATTCGTTTTATTTAAGACCTGTTTCATTGCTGCAATTCCCTTTCCGTGGGGTATGCTTGTATAAAGCGAAGAAACATCCAATGTCATCCATTGATATGTTTCTTTCCATTCTACATTTGAAATTTTGGCTATAGTATCACTTGAGTCCCTGAGATAGGATTTTAATTCAGGTACTAGTGGTTTTAGAAAAAAGTCAACATATTCAGAAATTCTGGCTGTGAGTCAATTCCTGAAACTATTGGTCGTCCTGGTGGATTGACTAGACTTTTATGAATTTTTGGTAAATGGTAGAATATAGCTTTTTTTGGGAATTCATGTATCAGATATTTATGTTCATTCTTGTTCAATAGATTCAGGTAGTTAGCTGTATCTATCATTGATTTGTACTCTTTTATAAATGTAGTGGTGGGATCACCTGCTAGTTTTTTGTATGTATTTGGATCTTTTAGTAATCTGTGGGCCTCAGTGAGATAGTCAGTTCGGTTTTGTATGACCAATCCTCCGCCCTTATCCGCTTCTCTGAGGACAATGTCATTTAGTTCTTTGATTGATTCCAATGCTTTTTTGTCATGTTTTTTTAAATTGTCTTTTTTAATCGAATAATTTTCACAAAGAGTTTGTAAGTCTCTTTGTACTAGATCACAAAAGGTGGGAATTGCATTCCCCTTTGATTGGATTGGGAAGAAGATAGAAGGAGGTTTAAGATTTGAATGCTTATAACCTTGAGTATCTAGGGGAATTTCCTCATTGTTGTATAATTCCTCTAAGGTGTTTAATGTTTCAAGATCAGTGTCTGACATATTTTTTAGGAAATCAATGTTATCTTTTGCATTTAGTTTTTCAAAATGTCTACATAGTGTCAGATTTCTTATAAATTTGTTGAAATCAATAAATAAATTAAAGGGATTGGGCCCTTTTGTAGGCGCAAAATTTAACCCTTTTGAAAGTATGCCTAATTCATTTTCTGTAAATGAGTGTGTGGAGAGGTTAAAGATTTTTAGAAGTGGTTCTCTTGTTTGCCCCTCTTTGGTGTTCGTGGTTCTTCTTGACCTTCCTCTATTTCCCACCAATCTTCCTCCCCTTCTTCCTCTTCTACACCTTTTCTTTTCTTTGGGTTTCCCATTGACCATTGTGGTCTGAGATTTATGTTTGAATCTTCTCTTTGATAGTCTCTGGTCCCTGTAGAATTTGGTGTAGTGTTTGGAAGGTAGTTTCCTACCCATTCCTGTTCTAAAAAATGTGGTTCACTTGCTTGGACTGATCCTTTTTTTGCAATTCTTTTATTATGTTGGTTGTGTTTGGGTTCTTGGTGTCTATTTTGTTTTGGATAATAACTATTTGGTCCTGAATGTGGTGTATTTTGTTTTGTGCGTTGTTGATGATAATTCTGACACTCACAATTACTTGTTTTATTTCTATAGTAGTCATGGTGTGTGGGGTTGTTTCCTGTATGTGGGGTTTGATAATGTCTACCCTCTATGTTTGTTCTGTTGTATTGGTGAGTCTCTTGTCTATTTTGTTGCCAAGAGACTTTTTTCTGATGAAACCTCTGTTTTTGAAATTGAGACCCAGTAACAACCGCTTCCTCTCCCAGGCGTTTCCATGACAACATTGAGACAAACGTCATTACGCTTGACGTCACACGCAAAACAGCCGTATTGGAACTAGGAGAAAAAAACGCGCCCAATTTCTATCCTTTAAAAACTGACAAGCCGTTCATAGCCCATTACACTTTCTATTCTCTGACGAAGAAGTGTTGTATCACTTCGAAACGCGTAAGAATTTGAAGAAAGCGGGCGGACTTCTAAGTTCCAATACAGCATTTTCTGATCCAAAGAAAATAATTTCACAGAATAACTTTCAACTAGCACTTCAGCAAGGTGGTAAAGTATAATATGCATTTACAACTCTGATTGAATTGCATCTAGGCTATATTTTATCAGTAACAATTAGCCACAACACCTACCACCTTGCCTATTAATTTATATCGGACATATTGTGACCATATATACACAGAGTCACACAATTGACAGCATATAAAGTACCCCATTTTTAGGGGCTATATATAAGTTTTTTAAAAAAACGGCTTTTACCCAGACACACAGTGTCATCAACTACAAGGAATAAGAAAACAAAGATATTCTATGTGCCTTTATCTTACCTCATAAATGATTGAGGTTGACAAATGTAAGCATAACTGATCGTGTAAAATAAACACCATTTTTATCTTAACTGTATTACGCTATGTATTTGTCTCTTATTTCTCCTTTATGATCCATGGAATGATCTGATACAAGATAAAGATCCTTACCACCATAGGGAAAAGAAAAGAGTCCAGGAGTCTCCATTACTGTTTGTCAAATTACATCCAGCTGTAACATCTTCACAAGAGAGTCCAGGATTTCCATTAAAGGCATACTGCAGAAATTGCAAGATTACACAATTCAAAAGAAAAGAAAAGTTGTTTTCTTCATCTCGACAAGAGTCCAAGAACCATCTGTAAAACCCCCAAAAAAGGCTGACACCTTACCTCATAGGATTGAGGTACTTTCTGGTAAGCACATCTTACTTACCCTAGAAGGATAAAAACTGTTGAAGCATAAGAAATAACTTGAGCTCAAAACCAATTTTATGGACATATGCACTTTATTTTTACTTTTATTTGTATGACATATCAATCAGCAATACATTGATATTGACAATACTTCAATTTATTGATCAATAGTAATCAGCTGTGCGCCATTACTTGATTTTCTCTTTCTATTAACAATATATATATATATATATATATATATATATATATATATATATATTATATATATATATATATACATATATAAAATGTAAAACTGTGTGTGGTACATATGTATTTATGTGTGTGTATATATGTATTTACAGACATATATACACATAGAAACACATAGATATACTGTATATGTACACATATATAGAAATATATGTAAGTGCATTGGAGCTCTTAACAGTTAAAGGAACAGTCAATTCTAAAATAAACATTTATGATTCAAATAGGGTGTGTAATTTTAAATAACTTTCCAATTTATTTTTATCACCAAATTTGCTTTGTTCTCTTGGCATTCTTAATTGAAAGCTAAACCTAGCTATGCTATTTTCTTAGACCTTGAAGGCCGCCTCTAATCTGAATGTATTTTTACAGTTTTTTACTACTAGAGGGCTTTAGCTCATGTGTGTCATATAAATAACATTGAGCTCACGCATGTGAAGTTACCTAGGAGTCAGCACCGATTGGCTAAAAGGCAAGTCTGTCAAAAGAACTGAAATAAGGGGGCAGTTTGCAGAGGCATAGATACAAGGCAATTACAGAGCTAAAACATGTATTATTATAACTGTGTTGGTTATGCAAACCTGGGGAATGGCTAATAAAGGGATTATCTATATTTTTAAACAACAACAATTCTGGTGTTGACTATCCCTTTAAGTAGATGAAAACATGTAAAATTATATTTATATTTATGCAATATTCAAATTTAATAAAGTGTTATAGCATGTGCACATAGCAGAATATGTTATATGTATTTATACATAGATATTCCTATATATATATATATATATATATATATATATATATATATATATATACATACAGAGTATGAGTGTATATATATATATATATATATATATATACATATATATATTTATATATTGTACAAAAATAGCATCAGCTATATGTAGAAATATTTATTTATGAATAAAGAGAACATATTCTGTTATGTGAAGATCATTGGAATGTAAATATTCATATTTTCACGTCAGGTTAGCGCAAATAAGAATATGCGATTAGGTTTGGGCGAGAGTTTGGTGGTTTTTTCCACTTTATCTGCTCCATTGACTTCTATGGGGAAATACATGAACGCGCACATGATATTCTAACTTTGTTTTTTTGCGCTTGTTGGGTTTGTGCGAGAGAGCAAAAACAGTTTACTTTCAACTCATAATGTGAGCACTACCTTACAAGCGCAATAATCTGACTTCTAGCGCAATTCATGCTTGAACGAGGGCATTAATTTGTTCTCCACTCGTTATCCGACCCTTAGGTGTAGGATAGCCTTATACTTATCCTAGGCATTCTTGAAGTCCCTCGCAGTGTTTGTTCTTACCACCTCTAATGGAAGGTTTTTCCATGAATCACTCATTTGATAATAGATACAAATGGAAAAGTTTTTTAAAATTGCTAATCCACACAAGTTTTATTTTGATATTTAATGTCCCTTTAATAATTTCATTCATAATCTGATAAGCACAATTAAACACATTTTTCATATATATCTTCTTTCTCATGTCTTTTATGTATCTGTATTATTTGGTCTTTTTTTTATTTTTTTATTTTTTTTTTTGCCTTGTATGTCATATCATACAACTTTTATTTCATTTATATCACCTTTCATCAATTTACTGTGCCATTTATCACATTTGTGTCTTTCTTTATTTTACTTCTACTCTATTCTCAACATTTTGCTTTCTAGTTTCCTATATTGATGCTATCTGTCTTGCCTGCCCTAGTAAGAAAAAGCCCATTTAAATGCTGATGCCTTGGCTGTGTGTAGGAGGAGCTGTGTAGAAGATTACCTAGGAGTTCAGTCCTGTTAAATAACAAATGCCTTGGAGAATCTTTGGTAATAAAAACAAAGAATTCCAGTAATGATTAATGAATACATATATCTCACATTCATTCACAGTTTGAGAACTAAAATAGATGCAATAATCTCCTAAAAGATATGAAAAAATGTAGGTGCACTATGAATACCTTCTATTAGAAGACGTACAGGTAAAATATTTTGTCACTCAGATATAAAACTAAATTGATTGTCACAAAAGATATATTTTTTTTCCAGGGAGGATTCATTGATTCATGTATATTATTACACATTGGTTGGGACTGCCTGAAGCTAAAACAAACATACTTCACTAATTTACTATAGTTCTGTTAAAAAGGAAAGTGTGTATATAGAAATCCATTTAAACGTATGAAGCCATGGATCAAAATCATCCTTTAAAAACGTATCCATATATAATAAGTTGCAGCAGACAAGTCAGATATAAGGTATTTGTCCACCTTTAAAGGGACATGAAACCCAATTTTTTTCTTTCATGATTCAGATAGAGAATACAATTTTAACCAACTTTCCAATTTACTTCTATCATTTAATTTGCTTCCTTCTCTTGTTATCCTTTGCTGAAAGGTTTATCTAGGCAAGCTCAAGAGCAGCAGAGAACCTAGATTCTAGATGTTGATTGGTGGCTGCATATATATATATATCAAATGTAATTGGCTCACCAATGTGTTCAGTTAGAAACCATTAGTGCATTGCTGCTAGTTCAACAAATAATACCAAGAGAATGAAACAAATTAGATAAAAGAAGTAAATTAGAAAGTTGTTTAAAATTGTATTGTCTATCTGAATCATGAAAAAAAAATATGTCGGTTTCATGTCCCTTTAACATAGTGTGGAATTCTATTTTTTCCCTGAATGGTAATTACAATATTAAAATTCTTCATATCTATCATCTATCTATCTATCTATCTATCTATCTATCTATCTATCTATCATCATCTATGTATCCATCCATCCATACATACACTGACATAGAACTAAAAATGCATTCAGTAAGGGAGCAATAGCTTTGCTTCCATTTCTGTGCTCATTAAAAGTCCAAAGTTTGTTGTTATTGCTCGAGCAATAGACTAGTATGCACTAACACCTGCATGCTTTTATATATATATATATATATATATATATATATATATATATATATATATAGATAGATAGATAGATAGATAGATAGATGTAGTTGTATATCAAGAAGGGCACTCTCAGGATTTGTAGTCAAACTATGAATATATTTCTGATAGTATTACAATGTCTACGTTTCGGCTCCTTTATGAGCCTTCATCAGGACGAAATTGATCTAGAAAAAAAAACATAAAATAAAGCAAAACTAACAAAATATAAAAATAGTGATGACAAACAACAGAAATACCCAACACCAAAGTGCATATAATAAACTTAAAAATCAATACTGGATAAACTGTAACTCACTCCAACCAGGAAACCAGGCTAAAACACACTAATAGTTATTTTACACGCAATATTTTATTATAAAATCTTGAACCTCAAGTGGAAAGAGGTGGACTATAAGCTACATGTAAATTATTTGACAGACTATTTCAAAAGAAAACTAATCCCACGTGGTTTTAGAGTCAAGAAGCCGACCATTGGAAGGAATAATAATGAGTTCTGTCGCAAGTGGTGCTACATCGCCAATAAATGTTCCTTTGATTGGATTTTGTTGGTCATCGAAGAGGTGACCCGTCTGAAGAAGCAAGTTCTATATGAGGTATCTTTGAGAGGGAAAAGGTACACATATTAAGGAATGACAGCAATGAGGATTGGCTGAATAAATTGAGTACACAATTGGACAAATATAAGAAAGATCTTATCAACTTTAAAAACAAGAAGGTCAAAGCTGTTGAGATAGACTACAGGGAAAGGAAGTCTATTAATGGCTCTCTGGCAAAAATAACTCATTCAGACGCAGGAGAAATGATCGTAGACAGACCTCTTTGGCCAATACAATGGACTCCAGTGGGGGGTGAATCAAGTGGTTCTGAAAATACAACCGGTGGTAGTAGCAGACCCCACCAACAAGAAAAAATTCTAACTAGATCCCAAAGAAAACCTTCAATGCTGTCAAAAAACGACAACCCAACAAAAAAAAAGACACAGAAAAGGGGGCTGGTGGAAGAAAACCTTGAAGAAGCTAACAACTGGAGAAAATGTTGTTATTAACCTAAGTAGCAGAATTCTTGATCAGGATTAGATTAACATTTTGAGTAAGGGCTTGAATTATGTACCAACACCCAACAGGGACGTTTTTGATTACCTGGTTAATTTGCATAGACTCCAAAGAGCCCTGAAGTTAAAAGATTTTTTCAAAAATTTACCCCACACCACGTCGGAGTCTAGACTGTCTAAAAAATCCAACTTTGAACCCAAGATCACTCACCCCACTATAAAAACATTTACCAGGATCTGTGTCAGGGAAATAGAACATGAATGCAGCTCTCAAGTCGCTCCTAGAACTAATTTGAACAAACAGGAATGGGTTGCTCTACAAAGACTCAAAAAAGATGACTCTATTGTCATACATCCTGCTGACAAGGGAGGAGCTATAATAGTCTTGGACTATTCATACTATCGGATGGAGCTATGGATGATGAGTCCACATACAAAAAGCTCACACACAATCCAACCTTTTTGTTCAAAAAGATGTTAGATGACAGTTTGTCTTTTGCATTAAATTGTGGCCACATAGACCAACAAATTTTAAATTTTTTGCAAATTGAACATCCTGCATATCCCATTGTGTACACCATTCCCAAGATACATAAAGATCAGACTAATCCCCCTGTACGACCCATAGTATCCGCAGAGGGGTCCCATTTTTCAGAATCTATCAATCTACATCAACTTTTTTTTACAGGATCTAGTCAAGGTGACTGAAGCATTTCTATTGGACTCCATTGAATTGATCCAACTTCTACATGACCGAGTGTTTCCAACACAATGCATTCTAGTCACTCTAGATGTTAATAGCCTCTACACCATTATTCCACACGATCTGGGTGTAGAGGCGGTCAGACGAGCCTTACTATCAAGCACATCCTATGAGGGCCTTCCAATTGAGATATTACTAGATTGGCTGTTATTATGTCTTACACATAACTATTTCAGATTTGAACAAGCATACTATTTACAGCTAGTTGGCACGGCCATGGGATCAAGCTTGACTCCCTCGTACGCCAACTTGTTCATGGCATGGTTCGAGGGACAGTACATCTTCACAGACAAGAATCCCAATGTCCTTTTTTATAGGTACATTGACAATTTGTTTGTAATATGGGGTGGCATACAACAAGAACTTTCTGAGTGGATTCAGACTCTTAACTCAGCAGAAGCATCTATATCTCTTAAAAGTGAGAGTGATGAATCTAAAATCCACTTTCTAGATCTATGCATTTATAAGAGTGAGGTTGAAGGGGGTTGTCTTTTGAAAACCACCCTCTATTCTAAACCCACTGATCGTAACACACTTTTACAAAGTAGCAGCTTCCATCCTATACAGCTAAAGAAAGGAATCATCAAGTCTCAATTCCTGAGAGTCATCCGGAACAATTGAGATCCGGAACTTAAACGGATACAATTAGAAGGAATGAAACACAAGTTCTTAGAGGCTATGGCCTGAAAATGGTTACAGACATATTAAAAGAGGTGAGCGATTTAAATCAAATCTCTCTTTTACAGAGGAACCCTAAAGCCAGAGATGAGAGGATTGATGCAACTATTAATTTCATCACTAGTTACACCCCTGCTACTAAGCAAGTCGGAAATATTCTCATGAACAATTGTCACTTGATCAGGGATGATCATTCTCTACCATTCAGTAATATGCCACCCCCTAGAGTGGTGCATAGGAGTGGATCTAGTCTAAGAATATTGCTCATTAAAACTGACCATTGGTGCAGTGAGAAGACATGGCTACCTAATGCCAAAACAGGCTGCTACAAATGTGTTAGCTGCGTCACATGCAGCTGGTTATTAACTGGCCCAAAGTTTCATCATCTGAACTCTACTAAAACATACATGATCAAACATCGGTTAACTTGAACTTCCCAGTTTGTGGTTTACTTTCTTTCCTGTCCATTTGGTCGATATTATGTAGGAAAGACCAGTACGACCTTTAGAGAAAGACTGGCGAATCATAAGAGTGCCATTAGGGCTGCCTTCAGAGATGGACAATCTCATCAGCCGGTTGCCCGGCACTTTTTGGATCTCAAACACCCCTTCGCCTCACTAAGGGCGATGCTCATAGATAAGGTGGCCCCCCTAAGGCGTGGTAGGGATAGAAACAGAGAACTACTTAATTGTGAGTCTAAATGGATCTTCAGGCTAAACACTCTTAGCCCTCAGGGTTTAAATGTACAACTTGATTACTCCCTCTTTTATTTATCCAAGACATACATGTATTGATATTATATATGCCATTTAATACTTACATGTTGTTCCACTTTGTACCACCCATCCCACACCATTTGGTTTGATTTGAAAGATTGTACCCATTTGGCAGTGATTTGCCCACCGTATATGACTGTGTATAGCCTGTCCTTTGACGGTGTCTGTGTAGCATCAGTGGTTTTGAGTTTATCTTGTTGGACTTAGTGAGTAATGAGGTTCGGTTGGTCTTAACATTACCCGTGACTAGGGGTCTTTGTAACAATATTTTTCTAACTTCAGGGTTTTGGTTACTTTAGCCTTTGTGTATAATGATTCTTGCACTAGTCCATCGGAGGTTTGTTGATTTGTTGAACTGTGAACACTAACTTATGTTCTGGTATAACACGCTAGGTAGATAGTTGTAAACTGTGAGATTTGGCTAGGTATGTGTTTCTTTTCCTAGTTCATAATGTTTGCAGATTGTTGAATGTGTTCCATTATATTTGGAGCCCCTTTGCCGCTCTGTATCTATATTGGTGCTTTTGTTGTAATCTACTATGTCGATGGCGGTGGTTTTAGCGATTTGCTATTGATCTCTCCATAGTCACGTGATGCACTGTATTTAAGCAGGCACAGGTAGCCTATCCACTGCACACTTATTTTTCTGTTTGGGAGTACGGCTTCACACTCGACTAAAGGTAAGTCCTGCAATCTTGTTCTCTGACTTATTTAATGGTTTAAGTTTGTGCCACTCTGCAGGTTTTAAGTTACTTGCTCTTGTTTAGTGGTTAGAAGGTAAGGGACCGTATCTCCATGCTACATCTTAGTTTAGTTTTTATATTATAACAAAAGTGCCTTTTTAAATTGCAACAATAGTGCATTCTGAATTGATTAGGCGTTTAAGGTCTGTGACACGCTGTCATATTAGTAATAGAGAATGATCACATGTGGCCTGGTAAGCAGGTTTTTTTTTTTCTTATATTATGACAATTGTGTTTGGGTAGTACCTTGTGTTGTTAAATATGGGGAATTTTACGTAGGTCCTCCCATATTTGAAGACAGCGGGTTTTAGGTTTGCCTGCATACTGTATTGACTCTATGTGTCGGCTAATAGCAGATGCATAGCCTGTGTTTGGTATGAACAAAGAAAACATGGCGATTTATGGATTCACATTGTGTTCTAGATAAACTGATTTTGTATCGATATACTGTTTGAGGTCTGCTCTTAATGTATAGTCGATCTAGATTGCCTGTAACACTGACTCGTTATATGTTTCCTATGAGTGGTTTCAGAGACAGGAACAATAATGTGGTATTTCTGAATTGTTTCACTTCTAATCTGATGTATTTTCGACCAGGTTTAAGTTTCAATCATTGTGTCCTTCTTTATGCTGTTGCTTAGCATTCCGTTGATATCTAACATGATGTTCATTATAGGCTTGTATTGCCATATTTACACGGTTTAGCACTCGTGCCCAGGTGTCTTCTTTTGGGAATAATATATTTGAAAGTTCTGTAGTTGGGTTAGTTCTGATCTAGATCTTTATTGTGTTTTCAAGATCTATTCTGGAGTATGGAAGTTGTATAAAATAATTTGACAGTCAGTACCCTAGCCACTGCACTATTGTAAGTGTATTTAATAAAGGTCCCTTAGGCAGCTTGGTGGCCAATATTGCGTGTAAAATAACTATTAGTTGCCTAGATTTAGAGTTTTGCGGCTAAAGGGGTGCGTTAGCTATGCGTCTTTTTTTTCTAGTGCTGCTTCTAAACAACGTTGGTATTTAGAGTTCTCTGAAGGGCTGCGTTAGGCTCCAAAAAGGGAGCGTAAAGGTATATTTACCGCCACTTCAACTCTCAATACCAGCGTTGCTTACGGTAGCAGCTAGCTGGAAAAACGTGCTCGTGCACGATTCCCCCATAGGAAACAATGGGGCAGTTTGGGCTGAAAAAAAAACCTAACACCTGCAAAAAAGCAGCGTTCAGCTCCTAACGCAGCCCCATTGTTTCCTATGGGGAAACAGTTTCCTAACCTTACACTTATTAACCCCTAATCTGCAACCCCGCTATCGCTGATACCTGCATTACACAATTAACCCCTAATCTGCCGCTCCGTACACCGCTGCAACCTACATTATCCCTATGTACCCCTAGTCTGCTGCCCCTAACATCGCCGACACCTACATAATATTTATTAACCCCTAATCTGCTCCCCCCAACGTCGCCGCTACCTAACTACACTTATTAACCCCTAATCTGCCGACCGGACCTCGCCGCTACTCTAATAAATGTATTAACCCCTAAAGCTAAGTCTAACCCTAACCCTAACACCCCACTAAATTAAATATAATTTTAATCTAACGAAATAAATTAAATCTTATTAACTAAAGTATTCCTATTTAAAACTAAATACTTACATGTAAAATAAACCCTAATATAGCTACAATATAACAAATAATTATATTGCAGCTATTTTAGGATTTATATTTATTTTACAGGCAACTTTGTATTTATTTTAACTAGGTACAATAGCTATTAAATAGTTATTAACTATTTAATAGCTACCTAGTTAAAATAATTGCAAAATTACCTGTAAAATAAATCCTAACCTAAGTTACAATTAAACCTAACACTACACTATCAATAAATTAATTAAATAAATTACCTACAATTACATACAATTAAATAAACTAAACTAAATTACAAAAAACAAACAAACACTAAATTACAAAAAATAATAAAAATTACAAGAATATTAGGCTAATTACACCTACTCTAAGCCCCCTAATAAAATAAAAAAGCCCCCCAAAATAATAAAGGTCCCTACCCTATTCTAATTTAAAAAGTAACCAGCTGTTTTACCAGCCCTTAAAAGGGCTTTTTGCAGGGCATGCCCCAAAGTAATCAGCTCTTTTACCTTTAAAAAAAATACAACCCCCCAACATTAAAACCCACCACCCACATACCCCCTTAAATAAACCTAACACTACCCCCCTGAAGATCTCCCTACCTTGAGCCATGTTCACCCAGCCGGGCGCCGATAGACCAAAAGAGGACATCCGGAGCGGCAGAAGTCTTCATCCTATCCGGGCAGAAGAGGACATCCGGACCGGCAGACATCTTCATCCAAGCGGCATCTTCTATCTTCATCCATCTGACGAGGAGCGGCTCCATCTTCAAGACCTCCGGCGCAGAACATCCTTCTTCCCCGACGACTAGACGACAAATGACGTCATCCAAGATGGCGTCCCTCGAATTCCGATTGGCTGATAGGATTCTATCAGCCAATCGGAATTAAGGTAGAAAAAAATCTGATTTTCTGATTGAATCAGCCAATCAGATTCAAGTTCAATCCGATTGGCTGATCCAATCAGCCAATCAGATTGAGCTCGCATTCTATTGGCTGTTCCGATCAGCCAATAGATTAAAATTATATTTAATTTAGGGGGGTGTTAGGGTTAGGGTTAGAATTAGCTTTAGGGGTTAATACATTTATTAGAGTAGTGGCGAGGTCCGGTCGGCAGATTAGGGGTTAATACTTGAAGTTAGGTGGCGGCGATGTTAGGGAGGGCAGATTAGGGGTTAATACAATTTATTATAGTGTTTGTGAGTCGGGAGTGCGGCGGTTTAGGGGTTAATACATTTATTAGAGTAGCGGCGAGGTCCGGTCGGCAGATTAGGGGTTAATAAGTGTAGTTAGGTAGCGGCGACGTTGGGGGGGCAGATTAGGGGTTAATAAATATTTTGTAGGTGTCGGCGATGTTAGGGGCAGCAGATTAGGGTTTCATAGGGATAATGTAGGTGGCGGCGGTGTGCGGTCAGCAGATTAGGGGTTAACAAATTTTATTATAGTGGCAGCGATGTGGGGGGGGACCTCGGTTTAGGGGTACATAGGTAGTTTATGGGTGTTAGTGTACTTTAGAGCACAGTAGTTAAGAGCTTTATAAACCGGCGTTAGCCCAGGAAGCTCTTAACTACTGACTTTTTTTTGCAGCTGGAGTCTTGTCGGTAGAGGGTCTACTGCTCACTTCAGCCAAGACTCTAAATACTGGCGTTAGGAAGATCCCATTGAAAAGATAGGATACGCAATTGGCGTAAGGTGATCTGCGGCATGAAAAAGTCGCGGCTTGAAAGTGAGCGTTAGACCTTTACCTACACGACTCTAAATACCAGCGGGTGGCCAAAAGCAGTGTTAGGAGCCCTTAACGCTGCTTTTGACGGCTACCGCAGAACTCTAAATCTAGGCGAGTGTGTTTTAGCCTGGTTTCCTGGTTGGAGTGAGTTACAGTTTATCCAGTATTGATTTTTAAGTTTATTATATGCATTTTGGTGTTGGGTGTTTCTGTTGTTTGTCATCACTATTTTTATATTTTGTTAGTTTTGCTTTATTTCATGTTTTTTTTCTAGATCAATTTTGTCCTGACGAAGGCTCATAAAGGAGCCGAAACGTCGACATTGTCATACTATCAGAATAAATATATTCATAGTTTGACTACAAATCCTGAGAGTGCCCTTCTTGATATACAACTACATCTATATTTTTATTTGAGGATTGCACCCAGGTCTGTTATACACCTCCAAGGTTGGAGTGCTGGGCCACTGGCTAATTTATATATATCAATCAAGGTGGCTCTGTTGCTTTTTAAAGGGTACAGGTGCTAAGTATTACAGCTATGATTACGGCCTGAGGGCCGAAACATGTTAGCAGATACTGTGATCTTGAATGCTGCTTAGTGTACCTCTGTGACGATTTTAACGTATGGATAAATAAAGACTTTTTCTTTTATGAAGATTGACTACTGCTACTTCTTGAATTTACCTCTACTACACCAGGCAGCAGCAGCAATCTATCTCACTACAGCTCCGGTTGCTGCGTTGGGACTTTGCACAGAGTTTCTCCAGACTTGCATCCAGCACTTTTTCTGTAGCAAGGATTGGAGCAGCGTGACACGTGACTACACGCAATCACGGCCTCACACCCCCTCCCGCATAGTGGGACGCTGGTGGATGACGAGTGAGCACGAGAAGCTGGCGGTCATGCTGAGCGGTGAGTAGTGGTCCTGGATACCACGAAGCTTGGCTTACACCTGGTTGTTTTGCTATATATTATTGCGACAAGCTACGCATTGTTTTATGGGACTGTTTGTATGATAGAACCCAGTGCTCTGAAGATACACATGCCGAGCGTATATAGGGGGTGTGAATAGAACTAAGAGACTTCTCTATGACCATATTCATCATCGATTGGTCATTATTATTTTTCATAACTGTGCAAATACCTGCAGAACTGTTTTCTTATAGAACACTGTCCTTTGTCATAATATATTAATATAGGACATTGTAAGGTTTATAATGGTAAATTCCGTTATTTTTTGATTTGTATTAAAGTGCATACCTGGTTGCACTATACCATTATACCTACTTGAGCTGTTTATTCTTAAAGAATATTTACCATGGAGGTTACACACTTTTATTCTTTGATGCCTGAAACTGAGAGAGACTGTACTACCTCAGAGATTGAGAGAATATTTTCTACCAACAAATCTAATTATTCATTACCTGCATTGTTTGATGAGATGGAGAGGCTCCTTATACGAGAACACAAGCTTTAATGGGATATATGGACTATGGAGACATATGTTAAATTAAGAATAATACCAAGGGGCTTAAGACTTAATAAGTTCCCTACATTTGATGTTTGTGATATTGACTTTATAAGTGATTGGAATAACATTTTAAGTGATTGTTCATTGCGCCTGATGGCTCTCTTGATAACGTACAAAACTAATCTGCTAAGTATTATTAGGGAAGAGATAAGTCTATTACAAAGTGAAATGAATGTTAGGCAATTGGATTCCAACTTTGCTAAATTTGATGGGATCCTGAAAATAACAGTAGCAGAAAACAAAAATCAAGTGTTAGAAACAAAACATAACAAATTTGTCAGGGATCAATCAGACTATTCCAATAATTGTGTATATGTCTGGAAGAGGTCTGATAAGGCAGTGAATAGGAGGTACAATCGAGGGAGATCTAGGTCTAGAAATAGACGAAATGCTAGCAGTAACAACAATGAGAATGCACAGGATAAAAGTGTAATTAAAAAGGTCACTTACTCAGATAGTGAATTTGAATGTGAATCAGGAGATGATATAGGAGCCTCAGGGGGGGAAGAACAGCCTAAAAGCATATTAAAAAGCACTTCACAGGTGTCATCACATAGTAAGGATAGTGACACACAGGTGGTCAAACCTAAAAATAAACAAAGTGCACCCACGACTTCAAATTCAAGGTATATATATGTGGAAGACTCCGCATTAGGAACACAATGTGAAGGACCACAAAATGAGGACCAAAGGCAATTAGAACAGGTTTTTTCCATCCCCATACAGAAAACAGGAATAGGACCAAATACACAAAATCAATACCATTTAAGGGGAAACAGGGGGAGACGGAAGTACAAATAAACAATGTAGTTAATTTGTCCTCACACACTTTTACTGAAGCACAGATTTCTCTTTTGAACCGAGGTTTAAATTTTTGTCCAACATGACACTTTGATGTCTTTAATACTATTCTGGACGTCAATAAATTAATACGTAATATGACACTACAAAGGCACTTTTTGACACAAACAGAAAGTTTAGAGAATATTAATAGTGACCAGCAAACTATTAGTCTAATACCCAGACATAATATGACTTTCAATGAGATATGTGATTTAGTCACTCTAGAGAATTTGGCAGGAGAGAGCGCTATGACTGTTGATGATAATGGAGTAAATACTTCTAATACCCTCAAAAATCCATCCCAATTTTATCCCATTCATAACAGGGGCAATACCTTGGAGACCTTTTTTAAAAGGGTAGAAAGGGATTTATTAAGACTCAAAACTACTACCACCAATAACAAATCGAATTTAACACATTCAGAAAGATCAGCACTTAAAGAACTTAAACAGATGAAAGACATCGTCTTTCGTTCTGCTGACAAAGGTGGATCTTTGGTCATTATGGACAGAGTAGAATATACTAATGAAGCACTACGCCAATTAAATAATATTGAGGATTATACTCCCTTACACACTGATCCTACAAATGCTTTCCGGAGAGAACTCATGAGTATCTTGGATGACGGGTTGGAGGATGGGCACATTGATAGAAAAACATTTGAATATCTGGTGGTTGTTAACCCAGTTGTGCCCATCTTCCATCATTTACCCAAGATACATAAATCGCTCATAGAGGTCGAAGGGTGTCCTATTGTTAGTGGTATCAACTCACTAACTGAACATGCTTCTCAATGGCTAGATAGCCTTTTACAACCACTCGTCCTTAACTTGCACAGTTATATTCAGGATACTAAAAGTGTCATTAATATTCTTGAAAATGTAAAATGGGAATATAATACTTTCAAATGGGCCACTATAGATGTAGTAGGTCTCTACTCCTCCATCCCTCATGATGCGGGTCTGAGGGCTATTGAATTCTTTCTTGAGTTCCACTCAGACTATTCAAGAGAATTTCGGCTCTACATTCTGGGGGTATTGGAATACTTGCTTACCCATAACTATTTTAGTTTTGAGGGGGTATTCTATCTCCAGAGACGTGGGACAGCGATGGGGGCCAAGTTTTCCCCCTCCTATGCCAACCTGTTTATGGGTTGGTGGGAGCTGTCCCACGTCTATGGAGATGGTAATCCTTTTAGAGGTTCTATTTTCTACTACGGTAGATTTATCGACGACCTCCTCCTCATCTGGCAAGGCTCCGACTCAGACTTTGCATCCTATATTGAATACATCAATTTGAATGCAATTGGTCTAAAATTCACTAGTGATCTAAATGAGAATACCTCAAATTTTCTAGATATTACCCTGATTGGCACAAAGGAGGGCAACATTCAAACTGAGATTTATCGTAAACCCATAACCGGCAATGCTCTCTTGCATGGTAAAAGTTGTCATCCCAGCCATGTGCCTTTTGCAGTGGCCAAGGGACAGTTCATTAGGGTGAAACGCAATTGTACATCAGATAGGGTATATAAACAACAGTCCTTAGACTTATCCACAAGATTGAGAAACAGGGGTTATCAGGAGAAAATAATATCTAAGGCGAAACGGCAAGTGGATTTAATGGATAGAAGTTTACTTATCCATAAAGATAAAAACGTTTCCAATGAACATAAAGGTGTTACCTTTGTTACTGAGTATAGTGAAGAGTATCCTGCTATATGTAACATCGTAAAACAACACTTTAAATTTTTGGCAGCTGATGATAAATTGGAAAGGTGCATTTCTCAAGGTTTGCGTTGTTCATATAGACGGACTACTACACTGGGGAATATCTTGTCCCCTTCAGTGCTTCCGGTTCTAAAAGAACCAAAAAGCTCTTGGCTCATACATAAATGCATATTTAAATGTCTTAATAAATGCAAGGTATGTGAATACGTCTCACCCTCCAACATTTTTAAGTCAGAATACACAGGTGAAACATTCCCAATAGAAAGCTGTCTTAAGTGTACTTCTACGTACGTTATTTATCTTCTCACTTGTACAGCATGTCATTTGCAGTACGTAGGATTAACGACAAACGAGATAAAAGTGAGAATGCGTAATCATTTGTCCACAATACAGGCGAGACAGGCAACTACTCCGCTTGTACAACATTTTGCTAATAAACATCAAAAAAGTCTCCACACTTTGAGATGGCAGGCTATTGAACGAGTATACTGTCCCCCTAGAGGGGGAGACAGGGATCGTCTGCTGGAGAATAGGGAAATGTATTGGATCTTTAAACTACAAACCAGGGTTCCTAAAGGATTGAACTCTGAATATGATCTGATTAATCACTGGCAGTGATACATTCCTTCCCTCTTCTCCAGCAGACCTAGATCAAACTAGGTTTAAACATCATCTAGCTTAAATTTTAGAAATACATTGAGCAAGACTGAGTTTAACATTATGTCATGAGAGATAAGACCATGATATGGACATAAGGACATAATATATTATCTACTAAGAAAACACTGTTTTTATATGCCAATAAATTACATACATATATATGTATGTTACTTTCTATGACAATATATTGTCTTTCCTTTAGTCCAGCTTAGGATGCACTCTCACACCTTTATATCAGTTTATATCAGTCTTTCTTAAGTTATTATATAGTTCTATTTAATAATTAGGATTTGTAATTCTCCAAGTCATTTGTTAATGAAACTACATATAGGATTCACAATAAAATAAAATACACATCATACAAAACAAGTTAAAATAAAAGGGATAATGGATTCGATAGTTAATCAATTATACCAGAGTAACTTACATGCTTTTATAGTTTATTTTATGCATTGTTTAAATATATAAATATGTTACTCTGTTTGTATATTCGTTAGAGATTATCTATTTAATTTATTTTATTTTATTCATTTATGTATATTCTTAACTTAAATAAGTTCTTTGGTGGTCAGCATTATGACACCCATTAGGGATTTACATTATCCTATTTAGGTATAGTACTACTCTCTATATACAGGTATCACATTTTTGACAGCACCTTTAAATATAGTGTAATAAGGAATTTGCATTTGATCACACCTTTTTGTTTTTAGACCAATCAAGGTGGCTCTGTTGCTTTTTAAAGGGTACAGGTGCTAAGTATTACAGCTATGATTACGGCCTGAGGGCCGAAACATGTTAGCAGATACTGTGATCTTGAATGCTGCTTAGTGTACCTCTGTGACGATTTTAACGTATGGATAAATAAAGACTTTTTCTTTTATGAAGATTGACTACTGCTACTTCTTGAATTTATATATATATCTACACACACACACTGTTGTCACAAGTTGTATTCACCCATTGCCTAAAATGTCTTGGTATCCTATAGCATTAAGGCATTAAGATCAATATCCCTCCTTCACCAAACTTTAGAGTAGGCACCATGCATTCTGTTACGTAACATTCTCCTGGCATCTGCCACACCAGGATTCACTGCAAAAAACAAGTTTTCACTGCTTCAGTGGTGACATGCTTTACACCACTCCAGCCGAAGCTTGGCATCACACATGTTAATGTGAGGATTGTGTACAACTGCTTGGTCATAGAAACCCATTTCATGAAGCTTCCAATGCATCATTGTTGTGCTGTTGTTTCCAGGGGCAGCTTGAAATTCTGTAGTGAGTGATAAAACAGATGATAGGCAATTTTTTTCACATTGTGCGCTTCAGCTCTTAACAGCCCAGCTCTGTGAGTTTGCGTGGCCTACCCCTTTGTAACTCGACTGTTGCTGCTTCTAGATGCTTGCATGTCACAATAATAGCACTTACAGTTCACTGGGCCGATCTAATAGGTCAGAATTTTCATGACTTTTAGCAAATTTGGCATCCTATGACAGTGCCACGTTTAAGTCATTGAGCTCTTCATTGTACTGCCTATGTTTGACTATGGAGGTTTTATTGATATGTGCTGGATTTTATGTATCTGTTAGCAATGGGTGTTGTTGAAACACCTGAACTCAATAATTAGTATGGATGTCCACATAATTTTGGCCTTATAGGGCTAGATTACAAGTGGCGCGTTAACTGTTGTGCACAAACAATATAAAGTTTATCTCAGGTGTTTCTGTGCATCAGCAGTGGAACACATTTTACAAGTTCAAATAAACTTGTTTTCTTGAACGTAATTGAATTTAACGTGCGTTAGGTTAGCCTGACTTCAGAGCTCTGGTTAACTGTTACACTTGAATAAAAAGTGCCACAAACAACATAAAAAAAATTCACAGTACAGTTACACTCATAACAAAACTGATAAAAATTATTAGAAAACATATTGCAATATAAAGTTAAAGGGCTCAAAGGTATGAGGTTTCAGGTGTTAAATAAAAAAAAAATGGCTGCAATGGGTTTTAACATAGAGATGCATACATACAGTATACATGTCTAAGTATGCATATATATATATTTATGTATTTATATGTGTGTACAGATGTATTAGTTTTTTACTGTATATTTACTGTACATATTTGAATCCAATGCTCTTCACTTACAGGATAATGTCCTTTTTATTATTAAATACATATGTGTGAATATACCTATACCTGCATATCTATTCCTATAGATATATAGGTATAGATATGTATTTTACATGAACATGAACAGTATCATATATATATATATATATATATATATATATATATAAACCTCTGGGGAAGTACTGTATAAGAATGTTAATAAAAGAGTACTTGTTAGCCGATGGTGATAAGTTCTGATAAGTTCCTTGGACAATCTTCGGACACAATCTTCAGTGTTGAATCCGAAGGAAAACATGTAAAGAAAAGAGAGCAAGGTGTATCCATGATTCACAGTATTGTTTAATTCATACTACAAGCATATCTGTTAAAAAATACACTTACAAGAAACAATGATTAACTCCTTAACGACTGAGGACGTGCTAGGTACGCCCTTCAAAAAATGGTCCTTAATGACCAAGGACATACCTAGCACGTCCTTAGTCAAAATGAGCGCTGCAAGCAATCGCTTCCAGCCGCTGTAAGGGACCTCTTCAGCCGTATGATGAACCTCTTCAGCCCGATGATGGACCTCTTCAGCACGATGATGGACCTCTTCAGCCCCCGCTTGGGCTTGGATGAAGACTTCGGAGCCTCCTATGGACGGATCGGTGATACCCGGCGTGGTGAAGACAAGGAAGGAAGATCTTCAGGGGCTTAGTGTTAGGTTTATTTAAGGGGGGTTTGGGTTAGATAAGTGGTATGTGGGTGGTGGGTTGTAATGTTGGGGGGGGTATTGTATGTTTTCTTTTACAGGCAAAAGAGCAGAATTCTTTGGGGCATGCCCCTCAAAATGCCCTTTTAAGGGCTGGTAAGGTAAAAGAACTTTTCTATTTTTATTTTAGAATAGGGTACGGCATTTTTTTTTATTTTGGGGGGCTTTGTTATTTTATTAGGGGGCTTAGAGTAGGTGTAATTAGCTTAAAATTGTAATCTTTTTATAATGTTTGTAAATTATTTTTTTTATTTTTTGTAACTTAGTTCTTTTTTTATTTTTTGTACTAGTTAGTTTATTTAATTGTATTTATTTGTAGGTATTTTATTTAATTAATTTATTGATAGTGTAGTGTTAGGTTTAATTGTAGATAATTGTAGGTATTTAATTCATTAATTTAATGATAGTGTAGTGCTAGGTTTAATTGTAACTTAGGTTAGGATTTATTTTACAGGTAATTTTGTAATTATTTTAACTAGGTAGCTATTAAATAGTTCTTAACTATTTAATAGCTATTGTACCTGGTTAAAATAAATACAAAGTTGCCTGTAAAATAAATATTAATCCTAAAATAGCTATAATATAATTATAATTTATATTGTAGCTATATTAGGGTTTATTTTACAGGTAAGTATTTAGATTTAAATAGGAATAATTTATTTAATAAGAGTTAATTTATTTTGTTAGATAAAAATTATATTTAACTTAGGGGGGTATTAGGGTTAGGGTTAGACTTAGCTTAAGGGGTTAATACATTTATTAAAGTTAGCGGTGAGGTCCGGTCGGCAGATTAGAGGTTCATACTTGAGGTTAGGTGTCGGCGATGTTAGGGAGGGCAGATTAGGGGTTAATACTATTTATTATAGGGTTTGCGAGGCGGGAGTGAGGCGGATTAGGGGTTAATAACTTTATTATGGTAGCGGTGAGGTCCGGTCGGCAGATTAGGGTTAATAATTGTAGGTAGGTTGCGGCGACATTGGGGGCGGCAGATTAGGGGTTAATAAATATAATATAGGGGTCGGCGGTGTTAAGGGCAGCAGATTAGGGGTACATAGGTATAATGTAGGTTGCGGCGGTGTACGGAGTGGCAGATTAGGGGTTAAAAATAATATGCAGGGGTCACCGATAGCAGGGGCGGCAAATTAGAGGTTAATAAGTGTAAGGTTAGGGGTGTTTAGACTCGGGGTACATGTTAGGGTGTTAGGTGCAGACTTAGGGAGTGTTTCCCCATAGGAAACAATGGGGCTGCGTTAGGAGCTGAACGCTGCTTTTTTGCAGGTGTTAGGTTTTTTTTCAGCTCAAACTGCCCCATTGTTTCCTATGGGGAAATCGTGCACGAGCACGTTTTTTAAGCTAGCCGCGTCCGTAAGCACCGCTGGTATTGAGAGTTGCAGTGGCGGTAAATATGCCTCTACGCTCCCTTTTTGGAGCCTAACGCAGCCATTCTGTGAATTCTAAATACCAGCGGTATTTAAAAGGTGCGGGGGAAAAAAAGCACACGTAGCTAACGCACCCCTTCTAACGCAAAACTCTAAATCTAGCCGAAAGTGTTTAACTACGTATGTGCTGTAAATACTTCACATTCGGATGTTCTTCACATAGGGGAATATGTTTTATGTATGTGTGTGTTTGTATAGATAGACAAACATATTTCGCTATGTAAATAACATTGGAATGTGAAATAATAATATTCTCATGTCGGGTTAACGCATTTGAGAAAATGCAATCTATTTGCAACTGTCATACAGTCAGATTTAGAATGAACATGATAACTATTTGTGGCCAGTAAGGGACCTATCACATAAAAAAAAGTTCAATTGAAACAAGTTAAAAATTGCAGCATCACTTACGCATCCCACTGGCAAACAGACTGTAACATAAATATTCTCAACCAATGGAAGGTTATATTTCAAAAATCAGTTTAGGTAATTTGTAAATGCTGTCTAGGTATTGACAACATGATGATATTGCACAGGGATGAATAAATAATGTACTTCATTGGCATGGGGATATTTATAGTGACCCCATGTTTAACCTCTCCATAGTGAGTTCAAATTCGTATATAGTAAATAATTGCTGTGTGTTTAACAACTGGTTGTACATTACTTCTTTACTCTGCTCTCAGTCACATAGATTACAAGTTTTGCGTTCCGGTTTTAATGCTGAAAAAATGGCCATTTCAGCGTAAAAACCGGAACGCAGCCATTACGAGTCTTGTCGGTATAGCTATACCGCAAGCATTTTAGCCTGTAATGCAAAGTCAGTCCCGCACTCAAAAAATTATGTTGTTGCGTGGGATTTCCATAGCGCCAGTATTACAGGTTGTGCGGTGAGGCTAAAATGCTTGCGTTCCAGCCTATACTGACATGATCCATTCTGCAATCTGAGACCAGTAGTTATGAGTTTTGCGCAAACAAAACTGTTACACAAAACTCATAACTAAAGTGTTACAAATTACACTAACACTCATAAACTAGCTATTAACCCCTAAACTGAGGCCCTCCCACATCCAAAACACTAAATTAAACTTATTGACCCCTAATTTGCTGCTCCCGACATCACCGCCATTAATAAAATGTATTAACCCCTATTCTGCCACTCCCTGACATTGCCGCCACTATAATAGTTATTAACCCCTATTCCCCTGCACCCCAACATCGCCCACACTATAATAAAGATATTAACCGCTATCCCGACGCTCCCCGACATCGCCACCACTAAATAAAGTTATTAACCCCTAAACCTCTGGCCTCGCACATCACTGCCACTAAATAAACCTATTAACCCCTAAACCTAACAACCCCCTAACTTTATATTAAAATTACAATATCCCTATCTTAAAATAAATAATTTACCTGTGAAATTAAAAAACCATAAGTTTAAACTATATATTAAACTAACATTACTATTATACTAAAATTAAAATAACTACAAATTAAATTAACTAAATTACACATTAAAAAAACCTAACATTAAATGAAAAATTTAAATCTACAATTACAAAAAATACTAAATTACAAAAATAAAAAACACTAAATTACAAAAAATAACAAACCCTGAATTACGAAAAATAACAAATGAAATCATCCAAAATAAAAACAATTACACCTAATCTAATAGCCCTATAAAAATAAAAAAAGCCTCACAAAATAAAAAAAGCCCTAGCCTATAATAAACTACCATTAGCCCTTAAAAGGGCCTTTTGTAGGGAATTGTCCTAAAGAAATCAGCTCTTTTCCCTGTAAAAAAATACAAAGACCCCCAACAGTAAAACCCACCACCCTTCCAACCACCCAAAATATAAAAACCTAACTCTAACAAAAACCTAAGCTACCCATTGCCCTGAAAAGGCCATTTGTATGGGCATTGCCCTTAAAAGGGCATTGAGCTTTTTTTCATTGCCCTGAAAAGGACATTTAGCTCTTTTTCATTGCCATGAAAAGGGCATTTAGCTCTTTTAGGATAGCCCAAACCCTAATCTAAAAAAAACCCACCCAAATTTTTTTTAAAAAAAAACCTAACACTAACCCCCGACGATCCAGTTAAATCTTTGAAGTCCGGACATCCAGGTGACGAAAAGTCTTCATCCAGGCGACGAGGTCTTCATCTATCCAGGCGGCGTCTTCTATCTTCATCCCGGCGGCGCGGAGTGGGTCCATCCTTCAAGACATCTGGCGTGGAGTGTCCTCTTCATACGGTCGCCGCCGTACAATGAATCTTCAATGCAAGGGAGCCGTTTCAAAATTGCGTCCCTTGCATTCCTATTGGCTGATTTGAATTTCAAAAATCAAATCAGCCAATAGTAATGCAAGGGACGCCATTTTGAAACAGCTCCCTTGCATTGAAGATTCAGTGTACGGTGGTGACCATATGAAAAGATGTCTTGAAGGATGGACCCGCTCCGCGCCACTGGGATGATTATAGCAGATGCCGTCTGGATGAAGGGCAATGAAAAAGAGCTAAATGACCTTTTAAGGGCAATGCCCATAATAATGCCCTTTTCAGCTTGGTTAGCTTAGGTTTTTGTTAGAGTTAGTTTTTTTATTTTGGGGGGTTGGTTGGGTGGTGGGTTTTACCGTTGTGGGGGTCTTTGTATTTTTTTTTTTTTTTTTAAAACATATTTTTATTGAAGTTTCAGCAAACAATAAAATGCAAAATACAACATTTGCCCATGCATTAGATTGACATCTAAGTATAACACACAGTGATATGATATATGGGTTATCCATGTAGCTAGCAAGGTAGTAACTGGTCCAGGCAGCGAATTGAGTCAATTGAGTCAAGAGTTTTAGGGCTCACAAAAATAATCATAACAATAGCAATATTAAAAGGTTGGCCTGAACAAATAGGAACCCATGCTATGTCTAGAGAGGTGTCTGATATAAGTTTGGGCAGACAATGATGAGACTTCATTTTATATTTTAGTGATTGGGGTCTAATCTCCACCTCTATAGGATGAGTAAAGTAGGAATTCCTGTCTTGATGTGGGGAGTTAGTATGGAGAAACATGAAAGAAGAGGGGTTACAGTGGGCCAGAGCCACTTGAATTATGGAGGGGGAGGGGAGGGGAAGGAAAAAGCAGGGAGGGCGGAGCCTACTGTGATGGGGCCACAGGATGAGTTTATTTATGGGTCTATGGAAGCTATCAATGTATAAAAAGCTATGACCAAAATGAGGATTTGTGGGAAGCATAAGACTGTTATATAGAGAGGAGTCATAGTTAAGTAAAAGGCAACTGAGTCTTAATCCAACACATAATACGAGTGTATTCGCTGTCTATAAAATGAGTGAGAGTATCACTCAGCAGCATTATGTAGAGGAAGGGACATTAGCATGTTTTATATTATAGGGGACTTCTGGGTGAGCTCCTCTCCTAGGGAAATGCCAACTCTGGGCGATGTGGGAAAAAGGAGTATGGGTATGACCCGCAGGCAACAAGTACCGGCGGGAAAGGGAGGAGAGGGGCCCAACAGAAACAACTCATTTGTACTATTATTAAATGCAACGTAGGTAATATCATTTCCTAGAGACAAAAATATAAAGAGGAATACACACATGGTATATTGTATAAACATGAGGAGTTGCAATCAGTACTGCTCTTACTGTAAATTGAATTGATCATTATATAACGACAAGTAGTCCCTATTAGTACCAGAAAGTCTGCTGCACAGATTTCTGAAAATAGCAGTATAACGTTAAAAAACAAAACTGTTTAGGATATATACAACATATGAACATAAAAGTTAGAATGAAGCAAACAGTCTATCAAAGAGTTGTCTAGGGGTCCCAGGAAGGATAAGGCTAGCTTAATGGAGGCACTATTAAAAAGCACAATTATTAACTGTAAAGAATGTGCACTGGCCTGCTCCTCCATTATGATATGAGATATATGTCAGGAGCTAAATATGAAACGGCTACCCCTGGGTACCTTCTTATATGTTGATACTGAGCAGTTAAATAATATAACCGTATAGCTGCATATATTATTGTGTGGATATAAATTATAATAAACATTTGCATGACAGGGTAAGCCCTTAATTAATAACTTGTAAGTGATAGTACCTAGAGTAGAGTGAGGCATGATATACAGGAGAGCCTGTGAACTAAATTTTAACACTAAGGTGCCAGGGGCTAGTTAGTATAAGGCAAACATCAGTATTGAAAAAAAAAAAAAAATAGCCCACTTCAACATAAATAGTTCTAGTCTCCTATGTAGGGTACTAGGGTGTATATGTCCCACATACAACAGATTTTGCATAACATCTGCATAAATTCAGATAGACATTGAATCCAAGAGCAGCGTTGTAGTAAAAGGCCCACATCATGGATCCTGTAGGAGTCAGTCATATGGCCAGTTAAAGGGATACTCAGGAGCAGACAGTGGGTATGTAAGAGGAAATAACATTTAGTATATGTTTAACCCACTCCAGCCCTAGATCTCCGTTCACATCCGAACGGCTGCAGTGGCCAGTGCGAGGATCTGTGAGTGCACCCAAGCGGCCTGGGGAGTGGAGAAGCAAGTATGGAACTACAGCTACAGTCCTTTAGCAAAGAGGTGAGATGGGACCTGCGAGCAGCACTATCCAGCGGTTGGAGAGCCCCTCTATGAAATCTGGTAAGAAGGGACATCAGTGCTATGGATCTCAGACAGCTAAGTCCCACTTTGCGTCGACGCAAACTAACCTTCTTCATATTAGTAGTGATCGTCATACGGGCGAGATAAGCCGCGGATTGAGCCATGCGGTTCTTATGGAGAGGCCGGCTTTCTCTTTCTTTCTGGTATGCGGAGAATCTAAGTGGTATAGTGCTCCGCTGGGCTCTCGGTTTGACTTTTCTCCTTGGCTTGGCCTCGGCATCAATAGGCGGGTCTCCTGATGTGACATCTCTCGTTGGACTTGAGGGCGAGCAGATTAACGATTGCAGGTCCGGCATATCAGGTAATATGATCAGCTGTGGCTGCGGGCTTACCGGGAATGCTGCACTTTGTTCCAACGATAGTCGGCTAAGATCCCCTACACTTGGAATCTGACGCTCCATAGAAACTTGGGTCACCGCTGTACAGCAATGTGATGGATCAGGGGCAGACCTGTCCATCTTACCAGTACCTTCTCCTATCGGAGTAATCTGAGACGGAGCCATAGCAACTTTCAGTTCGGCAAGGAGGGTCTGCTGGTGGAAGTCCATAGAGCGCATAAAGGCTCGAAGGGCAAATAAGATTTGATCCCCCATGGTGTTGGAGGTGTTATTTCTCTGACGGCCTAAACAACGTGTGGGTAAATGTAGATATGGTAGTGTATACCTCAGAAGTAGGCCTCAATATCGTTAGCATTTCTTTTAAGTTTTATCTTAGTCCCCAAATGCTTAATCCATGTCGTAAGATGTGTTAGGAACTAAAAGCAGGAATTTATAAATTCTTAGGATGTCGAGAATTAACTTTTTAGCGATCCGGTTCCAGGAGCTCTGAAGTGGTGCTCCTTGCTTCTTCGGCGGTTGGCTCCGCCCCCCCCCCTTTGTATTTTTTTAAAGGGAAAAGAGATGATTTCTTAAGGGCAATGCCCTACAAAAAGGCCCTTTTAAGGGCTATTGGTAGTTTATTGTAGGCTAGTTTTTTTTATTTTGGGGGCTTTTTTATTTTATAGGGCTTTTAGATTAGATGTAATTGTTTTTATTTTGGATAATTTAATTTGTTATTTTATATAATTTAGTGTTTGTTATTTTTTGTAATTTAGTGTTTTTTTTTTTTGTAATTTAGTGTTTTTTTTTTTTTAATTTAGTATTTTTTATTTTTTGTAATAGTAGATTTTTTTTTTTTTTAGTAGTGTATGGTTTTTTAATGTGTAATTTAGTTTATTTAATTTGCAGTTATTTTAATTTTAGTAAACTAGTATTCTAGTTATGTTAGGTTAATTGTTTAAACTTAGTTTTTTTTTATTTCACAGGTAAGTTTTTATTTTTTTTAAGATAGGGATATTGTAATTTTAATATAAAGTTAGGGAGTTGTTAAGGTTAATAGTTGTTAGGGGTTAATAGTTGAATTTATTTTTTGCAATGTGGGGGGCTGGCGGTTTAGGGGTTAATAGGTTTATTTAGTGGTGGTGATGTGGAAGGCCAGATGTTTAGAGGTTAATAACTTTATTTAGTGGCGGCAATGTCGGGGAGCAGCGGAATAGGGGTTAATATCTTTATTATAGTGTGGGTGATGTTGGGGTGCGGGGGAATAGGGGTAAATAACTTTATTATAGTGGCAGCGATGTCGCGAGTGGCGGAATAGGGGTTAGTAACTTTATTTCGGTGTCGGCGATGTCAGGGGCAGCAGATTAGGGGTTAATAACTATATTTAGGTGTCAGCAATTTCAGGGGCGGCAGATTAGGGGTTAATAACTTTATTTTGATTAGAAGAACAGAATCAACATAGAAGTTGAAAGAGTATGCATTTCTTTAGCACTTCATTCTCCCCATATGAGTTTGTAATTAGATGTGTTTTTTAACTTCTTATGTTGTGTGTTCTGTTTTTTAACTAAACTAATAAAAGTTAAATTTTAATTTCTATCACCAACTTCATCCTACCAAGGGTGTTCTAATTACAAACTCATATGGGGAGAATGAAGTGCTAAAGAAATGCATACTCTTTCAACTTCTATGTTGATTCTGTTTTTCTAGTTAATCCATGCATAAGCACTCAAGCTAAGGAAATTAATCCACTTCTGATAATAGCATCTCCTCCACATCGATGTAGTGCTGTTGCACTTTTTTGTTTTCAATTGCACTTTTTTGTTTTCAACTTTATTTTGATGTTGGGGGCAGCAGATTAGGGGTGTTTAGATGTGGGGTTTATGTTGCGGTGTTAGGTTTAAACGTAACTTTTTTTCCCCATAGACATCAATGGGGTTGCATAATGGTGATCACCATTCCGCTCTTCTGGTGTTAGTTTTTCTTCTAACACATTCTCCCAATTGATGTCTATTGGGAAAGCGTGCACGAGCACGTATTCTCAGCCATTGGATTTTGTGCGGTATGGAGCTCATCGCCACCATATCGCATGCACAAGGCGGCTTTTCTAAAACTTGTAATATCAGCGCTATGGAGGGCGAAATAACGCAACTTTTGTTGCGTTCGTTTCACACCCTCTATAGCGCAAAACTTGTAATCTAGGTGAGTGAGTTTTGTTTAAATACCCGGACTAGAAATCTGCTGTTATAACTTATGCACAATAACTCTGTGGATACTTACGTTCACTCACCAGTCCCGGGTGTAGACTCTAATGGCTGTAGACCATTGGCCATGTCCTGGCTTCTACAAGCAGATCATCCGGCACCGCTATACCTGGTCGGCATCTTGAAGTTTCTCACTTGGA
Organism: Bombina bombina; assembly: GCF_027579735.1. Lineage (NCBI taxonomy): Eukaryota > Metazoa > Chordata > Amphibia > Anura > Bombinatoridae > Bombina > Bombina bombina. Next base: position 819,899,535 of record NC_069499.1, on the reverse strand, counting down.
ACACGCCTGGTAGCGGTGAGTGATGACATCAGAGTCTGGCATTGGAGCTGCCAATCGGCTCCTAACTTTGCAATCAGCATGAAGAAACAATCCCAACAAGTTTAGGAGACAATGTAGTATATTACAACATAACTTTTAATATGTCCATTTAATAGAAACAAGTATGCAGTGAGAAATCAAAGCTGAGAAGCCAGTTGACAAACCCTTTTGAACATCCTACAGGTTTCATGACCGATATGGCATTTCATCAGGGATAGTTCTAGCCCTCTTCTGGTGAATTTAATAAGTCAACAAAATTAACTGTTCATATACTTCTTTTTTATACATTCCATTAGGTTAACCCTTCATACACTCTCTCAATATGCTTGAATTATTTTCCATTTGTTCATTAAGGAAAAATAGTTAATCAAAAAATAAACTGTGCTAGTGATTTTAAATAATCCTTAACATATTTCAAAACAATCAATAACATACTTAGTAAAACGTGTTATTAATATCTGAAACACATTTATTTCAATCACCTTTTATATTATTTAAAAGGACCGTAGGACATGTTTGTAGAGGACATTTATGTAAAATGGATGTATGTAAAATGGAGCCATATGGGTTAATCTGTAATGACAAAGTTAAGCCCTTTTCAAATGTGTATTGATTGGTCCTTTTTAACCTGTTAAGGACATATGACGGAATTTTTCCGTCATAAAACAATTGAGCAAACTGAAAGCTTGCGTCCTTAAAGGGTTTAATTGGTCTCGGTTTATATGAGTGTGTTTGTTTTTAAATTTTTTAACTTGCTTGACATTGCTATTTCTTGCTAATAAAGGAGTTAGCACATTAGAGAGTGCAGCCTTTTCATCTTTTGGTAGCTTAAAAATTGAGTGGATTTGTAACATTTGCCTCCCAGATGCTGAACGTTTTTTAGTTGACTGATAAACTATAGTGAGTGATATGCTTTTATCTCTGTAATTTTTCCATATTAGCAAAAACACAACACTGACATTCATTTTAGTTAACATTTATGTGTTGCCCTTATTGTCTTATATGTAAAAGATTTGTCTGCTATATAATGGCATCAAACGTTGCTTTTTTTCCTATAAAATCTTTTCTAAATGCCCCTGTAAATAATACAGTGATTATAATTATTTACAGAAAGGTATTAGAAGAGCAGGATAATTTGAACAGCTTTACAATATAACTGTACAAGGTTTGTCTGTGCCGTCACTATACAGCAACACTGAGGTTCAGTAGAAAAAGGTAGGATTGCTGTGCTGATTATGCTTTTCATCTGATGCCTCTAAGGAAGTGTGCTACTGTGTTAAATTCAGTCATTGATTTATTGTAATGTTGTAATGTTAAAATTCCAATATTAGATTATTTGTCTGCTTTCAATGTTTGAATGATATTTTGTCCCCATTTACTTCAAATTAACTGGGTTAATGCATTTCTGCTTAAAAACCACTAAATACAGTATAATTGCATGACTAACAAGTGCATAATGAAAAGACAATGCAATAACTACCACTCTGAATTTCAAATAAACAGTAGATATTTTTTTCTGGCAAATGTATTTTTTCTCCCATTTTCCAGACCCCTGTATCATGTGACAGACAGCAGCCAATCATAGACTAGTATACATATACCCTGTGAGCTTGTGCACATGCTCAGTATGAGCTTGTTCCCCCGAAACTGTATATATAAAAAAAGACTATAACAAATGTAATAATGGAAGTAATGCTCTTTCTGAATCATAAACAATTATTTTGAGTTGAGTGTTACTTTAACTTGTTTTTTCTCAATGTTCTTTAATGTTTTCCAATCCATTCAATTTTTTATAGCTATTAATGCTTAGTTAGGGCATGTCATTTTAAGACTAGCGACCCTGCACCTCTATTTGTTAACCCTTGTAAATGGGTTAAAGGGACACTCAAGTCAAAATTACACTTTCATGATTCCTATAGAGCATGCAATTTTAAACAGCTTTCCAATTTACTTAAAATTAACCAAATGTGCACAGACTTTTTATATTTACACTTTCACCAGCTCCTGCTGAGCATGTGCAGTAATTCATAGAATATACGAGTATGCATCTGTGATTGGTTGTCACATGATACAGGAGGAATGGAAATAGACATAACTTTAAAATTTGCCAGAAAAGAAATTTCTACTACTCAATTGAAGTTCAGACTCGGGGGCCAATTTAACATGCTGCAAATGCAGCTGTTTTTGCGCAAGCCTTCAGGCTCACCAGAAACATAAGCTAAGAAGCAGTGGTCATAAGACAGCTGCTCCTTAACTCATCCGCCACCTCTGAGGTGGCGGACAGTAATCATCCTGATTAGATGCGATCTGGAATTGACACCCCCTGTTAGCACCCGATTGGCCGTGAATGTGCATGGGGCGGCATTTAGCTAAGTCGGGCGGACATGATCCACTAAAGCGGATCTACCCCTAAGTGCTATTGCATTGTATTTTTTATTTGTTGATTATGCAAATCTACTGTATTTACTGGTCCTTTAAACACATAGTAGAAGCACTGCTCAAGATCTGCAGAGCCTTGATGGTCCAGAGCGGGAACATGTTCTGCTCCAGACTAGCATGACTCAGGTGTGTGACTAGCGCTGCTGATTGCGTAAGTGGAATTTTCCGTTCAGGACCAGCAGTTCTATTCAGGCTCTGAGTGGTACTTTTACTATGCAAAGGGGTTAAACACATAGAGGTGCAGCAGGGTTGCTAGTCTTACAATGATATGCTCTAACAAATTAGAGCATGCAATGCTTTGACTATAATGTGTAATATTTGTGGGACATCTACATGTCTTACATTCAGATCACATATCACAATTGTTTGTAGAAGGAGCATTTTGGGCTAGATTTATCATGATGCAAAAGTCCTGATCAGTTGTAGGCTCGATCGTTAGAGACTGCAACTGATATTTATCTGTTATGAAATGCAGAAAGGTTCCCAACATGTCAACACGGTCCCTCTGAAAATTGATTAATCTAGCCCTTTGCATGTGTGTATTATTTAGTGTATGTTCAAATTAAAAGAACTAATTACAAGTATTTAGTAACAAAGAATATTTAAAAACATACTCAAAAATATAATTACTTTATACTGATACTGCTAGATATGCAAGTGCATTGTAATATCTTTAGTAAGAGCATTTTGTAATGTGTTTGTAAATAAAGTTAACTCAATCAAGCCCCTTACATAATATATGTTGCTCATATTCTCTGTGCCCAAAAATTTGATTTATTTCTTTGTATATGCTTCAATAAAGAAATAACATGGGAGCAACCGGTATGCTGAATTTTGAATATCATGTAGGAGATAGGAAGTAGTGTATTATTTAATATGTTCTTACATTTTTAATGTGATCTGTCATGTTTATCTGTATGCTGTTCATTGCACGGAGCACCATGTTTGTCTGTTCGTGTTGCTGTTACAAAAGGGCAATCTTTAATGTTTTTTGTTAGTGTCTTTGTTTCACTGTATTGTTTATTTTGATGTTTATATATAGTTTATATGAAATACGTTTCATAAAGGGACATTTTACTGATAAAATTACATCTTTTATATAAAAACATTTAAAAAAAATTAAATTATATTATTTTTTTCCAGCATTTCTGGGAGCCATAAGGAATTAAAGGAGCAATGTCGTGCGTATGTGAAAAACCCCACCTAATACAATCTACTTAAATGAATAAATAACGACACCACAACAGTTGGGAGTTAAAGACCATTTTGGTCATTTATTAATCAAGAGGCACTCCCTGCATGCTTACTTATCAAAAAACATCAAGGCTTTCCCAAGTTTAACAATAACTTATTTACATGGCTACATGTAAATGTCCAAAACTTTTAACTTAACCAAACATTAAGCAGCATTATATAACTAACTAACTAACTCATACAAAGCGGGAAGCAGGCCCAGGCAGCTGATACAAAGCGGAGCCCGGCTACAACGCAGTACCGATAGAAGGTTTAACTCAAGCTGTTCGGCCCACCGCAACCCAGGAGCAGTTTTCCCCAGGCACGCGCCTGACTACGTCACCCCCCCTGCAGTGGCCGTCACTCCTCCCCGCTTTCTATCCGGCGCCTGGGACGCTACCGCCTGCAACAAGATACATCCAAACCTACCTGATTCTTGTCGCCAATAACAGAAGTAAATTGTCCTATAACCTGCTACACTATAGCTACCAACCCTCTCTTTATATTAGCCATAAACCTGTCTAAACCTTGGTCCGTTAAATGGACCCCATCTTGCCTGTATAAACTTTTATCCCCAGACGAGATGTCGGGGTGCCTCACCACAAAACCTCCCAACTCCAGAATTACCTTTCCTATGTCCCTATTAACTTTCTTTCTTACCCTAAAGGCGGCCTTGTGACAGACCATATGCCTCCAATGCAACCTGGGAATGACCTGAGACCACCCTACTCTCACCCCAGACAACCAAGCATGCAACCATCGTATGTCAGCGCACATAATTCTAATCAACTCCAGGGTAGGCATCGCCCCCAGATCGTTGCCCCCCAGATGTAATAATATAATGTCATGACGACCCCATCGCCGGTGGGCCTCCTGTATAAGTGCAGGCAGATCGTACCAACACAGGCCTCTACGCCCGAGCCATCTGATGGACGCCCAGGAGGGGTGAAAGCCGATGCGGCTCCCATCCGGGACTGCTGAAGCTCGGATGGAGGCCCAGTGGACAAAAGAATGCCCGACAATCCAGACCTTAGAAGAATTCAGGCCTCTCCCTGAAAAAACACAACACATCGTTAATCCCAGCAAAACATGAAGCCATAATATCCCCGGTGACCCCCCCCCCCGAGGCCTTCCCCACTTCAACTGTGCTCCCCCATTCCTACTCAATTCCACGGTTCCCCGGATGGCCTAACATATGTCCTATAACGCTGCAAACTCCACCACCCCAGTGCCTTAATTCTGTCAGCTGACCAACCTAACGCTGCCGAGCTAGTTGCTGCGCCCACCCTAAAGGAATGTGGCAAAATGCATGACACATCTAGGCCTGCCCGTTCGGCTGCTTTTGCTAAAACCCTGCGAAATTGAAATCTTGATAGTACAGACCCATCTTGATGGATCAGATTGGGCCCTCCTCCCTGTGGGCGTACACCCACAAATCCTGCCAGCAATAACACAGGGCAAATCCTGCTATCCTTGACCCTTGGAAGATGCAACCACACCCCCTTTCCTTCCTGATCCGTCTTGGATCTCGGTATAAGCAGTAACACCGAGTCGAGCCAATCTCACATGGTGTTACTGAACTACCGCCTGAGGGCAATTTCTAGATGGGGGTACTAATTCACTCACCCGCAGAGACCCATGAAACGCTAGCGAGAAATCCGCTCTAAATAGTGATACTTCATAGGCCCCCGGCACATACAACCCCCAAGGCGTGCTTTAAGCCTACGAGTCATTGAAGTTTTTTAGAAACTCCTCCCACACCCCCAGGTCTTCCCTCATCTCCTCCGAGATATTTACCCTGGCCTACTGTGGTCTAACGCCACCCAGCTGGGCCTCCAATCTGCGATTAAATACGCGCCCCATTGGGATGACCCGCCCCGCAAAGTTCAGGAGGCCCAGCAAAGATTGTAAATCTCTCACTCTGACAAACTTAGCAGACCTGGTGCTACGCACCATGTCCAACATGCGGCTCAGCTTATCCTCCGGTATCCTCCGCTACAGAATCTATTTCAATACCTAGAAAAGTAAGCCGCGTGCAGGGTCCTTCTGTCTTATCAGCTGCAAGGGGGACCCCAAATGCCTCCATTAAGGAACTCATGTTCCGCATCAATTCCACACACTGAGGGAATCTGGTGCCCCTACCAGCAGGAAATCATCCAGGTAATGAGCAATCTGCTTCCGAACGAAGCAAACTTTGCTAGCGTTCCAGTGCAGAAAGGTGCTGAATGCCTCGAAGTACGCACACAAAATGGAGTCATCCCATCGGGAGGCACCTATCCACGTAATAGTTGCCCTCAAAATAGCAACCCATTAACCTGAATGATACCGGTTAATAGGGAGGAGCCTGAACGCTGATTCGACATCGAGCTTTGCCGTCAGTGATCCTACCCCCACCCTCCTCACAATATCAACCGCAGATTCAAATGATTGATACTGGACTGAACTTAGGTCTGGTGAAATGGCGTCATTCACGGACCCCCCCTTTTGGAAAAGAGAGGTGCTGAATCAGGAGGAATTTGCCCTTTTCCTTCTTCTGCACCACTCCCAATGGGGACACAACTAGCCCCTCTATTGGTGGCTGCTTAAATGGGCCGGACATGCGCCCCAAACTAACTTCCTTACCGAGCTTTTCGCGAACCACCTCTGGAAACTGATATGCTGATTTTAAGTTCCGCCGCATTACGGACCCCGTTACCCAACCCTGTAAATGTATGGTAAACCCATCCCTTAACCCGGACAGCAGCAAGCCTGCTGCCATCCTATCCGGGTACCCTGTCAACCAGGTTTCAAGGACGTCCCCCCCTCAGTGGGGTGGCTGCCCTTCCCAGCTGGAAGCAGCTTGCTCCCACTACGATCCCCTGTCTGGTCACATTTTTAGAGCATTCGACTCCAGGGTGTTGCCCGCCGCAAGTAACGACACGCGTGGTGAAAGGAACAACTTTGTCCTTTGTCACACTGTTTTTCCTTGGTATTTCCCAGCACTCCCATCCCTTCCGCCGTGCCGAAAGTCTGCCCGAAAGGGCTGGCTCACTGAGGCCAAAGGAGGGGCTGTCTGCACCTCTGGCCCCAGCTTATTCCACAAGAGCAATTCGATGGAGCCAAACGACAATGAGGGATTTGCCGCCATCTTTCTGCGGTATTTTATGTCATAATCCCTCCATACTCCCTCCTTCTGACATTTATATATCCTCTCTATCATGTCCTGATACTGCAGGATTCTCTGCCCCTTGGTTAGGCCATTTCGCCAGAAAAAAAGAGAACCCCAAAACCCTAAAGCAGCTCACCCACTCTTCGTAGGTGTCCGGCCTTTTAACCTTTTTAGGGCCGTGTACCGTCTTCCAGCCATCTCTTTTTGTTTCTGAGCCTCAGCCGAGAGCTCAAATATGTTTTACATATTTCCTGCCATGTATCTTCCTAACTGTTTTCGACTTTAAGTGCTCATGCAGGCAATGCACCGTGACTGAAAATGGAATCCCCCTCCAAGGTGTATTTTCTATTGCCTTCCTGCCTAACACAGCTTCCGCTGTCGGACCCATACCCCCATCGAAAATCTTATCAGCCTGTAGCGCCGTGCCCTGGCTGCGCGTCTTATTCCTATCTGCAATTAATGTCCTCCGCATCCTATACATGCGCTTTCCCCCCATTTTATGTAAGCCTACCACTGTGTCAGCTCCTCAGACCCAGACCCTGAAGAACTAGTGCCCCCCTCATCCTGTGTCTAAAGTGCAATTGCCTGCTCACCTGAGTCCGAGCGCTACACCTCTCCTCCTTGAATCCCTTTGAATGCCACCGCCTGCACCCCAGTAGATGCTGCTGCTGCTGTGGGCCCTAGCATTCATTGCTACAATCCCGGATCAGGAACTGCTACCTGTTGAGCCTCCCATCTGTGGAAAAATAGACAGGAGAGGAGCTCAGGCTGCATGGGAAGGCAAGGCTCCATTCACACCTCCTACATTCGTGCCATATCAACCCTGTTTGCCCCTTGCTGCTGCCATCCTGCCTCAAAATGTGCTTCCCCATCATACATTCCACCCACAGATCCCCATATATGCTCAGGATCAAAACCGATTTGTGGCTCCATCCCCTGTTGAGTTAACAAAACTCTGTGCGAGTGCCCACCCCCCATACTAATGACCTTGCCTGGATTGCCAAGTTTTGCCCACTGTCCCTGTGGGCCCAAAGACCAAGGGCTCATATAGTACATACACCCTACTCCCATATATATTTCCGAAAGAGGTACTCCGCAAGCGCATCAAGCCCTCGCTGCGCACCCCCCCTAACCCCGCCCCCCCAGCAGCCGGCACCCCCCTCTTACCTTCGGTGAGAGGGATGCCGAGAGAGACGTCCTCTTAGCTCCTCTCCTGGCTGCGTTCTGTCCGTGGCCGCGCCCGTGCCCAGAAGTCCCACCTACCGGAAGTACGTCAGGGGGACGGAGCCACAGCCACACGCACTTCTTCGCCGGAGGACGTCCGAGGCCAGATGAGGCCTAGTCGAGCCAGGCCCTGCGGGAGCGTACACCACCGCAGGGGGATTGGGACCACTGCTACCAACCAGAGGGCTATTCCAAGCACCACTACCACCGGAGGCCCCGGACAAGGCCATGGTCCAAGATGGCGGATGGCCACGTGGCGGCCCAACCGTGAGTAAAGCCTGGGGGTCATTGGATGCGCCGGCCGCAGTGGAGGGGAAAGCCTCTCCAGTCGCGGTCGGCGCCATGTTATGCTGCTGGGCAATAATTGAGCAGCAACCGTGGGGGCCCCCCTGCCTGCCGAATACCAGCCCCAAAACGACTGACAGGGACTGAACCAGCGACCACACAGTCACACAGTTGCCCCTGTGGTATAGCCGACACATCCATCTGACAGGCCTGCCCCACTAGCCCCCCTCCCTGCTGTACCGCCCGGGTAGGCCGCAAACACCCCCTGACTCTGCGCCTGCTTTGATTCAGGCCTAGCCACTACTGCTGCACTTACCCCACCTCCTAATCCCTGAAAATAGCCTGCCAGCAGCATGATGCTCACTACTAACCCCTGCAGAGCCTCTGCAAGGTGAACTGCATCCTCCCCCCCCCCCCACTGTACTAAAAGCTTGCAGGGTCCGCTGGCCTAGCCTAAGGGATGGCCCCTGGAAGCCTGGGAAGGGGAAGGGGAGCAATTTCTATATCACGTTATCTCTTTTTCCACAGGATCCCTGCTCCTCCGTTGAGGACCAATGTCTCTGAACCAAAGGGAGGTAGAGAAGACCTGCTGGACCTTTCCATGACCAGAATTCAGGAAACTATTCTGCAACCAGAAGATCTGTGATGACCAGGAAAAGAAAAGAGGGCCTGGAACTCCCAGAAGCCCCTTTTTAACTGTAAGAAGAGATCCCTCCCTTAGGCCTGCAACAATGTTGCAAACCTCTCACACAGCCCACAAACACTCCTCCTCCCTGCATCTTTAACCCTTAAGACATTTCTGGCTAATCTGCAGCCCTGCACTTACCTAAGCCCAGCAAGTTCACCCAGTATTTCCTAAAAGTGTAAACTTATCTAGTTCATAGAATGCTGTATGATTATCCCAGGTTTTCTCAATCCTACATTAAAATTGTTATTGTTTTTAAAAAGATAGATAATGCCTTTACTACCCATTCCCCAGCTTTGCACAACCAACAATTGTTAGATTAATATACTTTATAACATTTACATCTCTAAATTTCTGCCTGTTTCAAAGGCTCTAATAGACAGCCTCTTAATCGCATGCTTTTGTATTTGCTTAGCACAACAGTTCATGTGGGCCATATAGATAACAATGTGTTCACGCCCCAAGAAGTTTAAGATTTAGCACAACGCAGTACTAACTGCAACTCAATAGATAATAAATACAAAGTCATGTGATCAGGGGGCTGTCAGAAGATGCTTAGATACAAGGTAATCAAATAGATAAAAAGTATATTAATATAGCTGTGTTGGTTATGCAAAACTGTGGAATTGTTAATAAAAGGGATTATCTATTTTTTAAAAAACAATAAAAATTCTATTGTAGACTGTCCCTTTAAAGTCCCCCACAGTGTTTGTCATTGCCACCTCTTGTGGAAGGTTTATTCCATGATTCAATCACCCTTTCTGTAAAGTAGTGCTTACGTAAATTCCTCCTGAATCTTCTACCCTTCAGCTTGAGATGATGACCCCTTGTTCTTGAAATTTTTCTTTTTATTAAAAATACTTTACTAAGCCCTTTAAAGTTTTGTTTAAAAAATTGCATGCTCTATCTGAATCTTGCAAGTTTATGTCCCCCTTTAAATAAGTGCAGGAAAATGTGTCCATCTAGGTCTTGTCAGTATATTATAAAAAATCTTAGCAGTATTCTCCGAACAATGTGTGAGTATATGGCAGGGAATATATTTAACAATCTTTTTTTAGGACTGAACCCACAATCAATATACTTCTACTAAGACAACGAAATTAATATAAATATCTGAATTCTTTATTATTAGTAAATAACTATGAACATGTTGATACATAAATATTTGTGAGAATTAGATATGAGTCAACACTATATGCGTTTAAAACCGTTTCAAATAGGCTATGCAACATTCATAAAAATCTATCTTATTCACAGAAAAAGTTCACCCTGTTAGTACAATGAGATTTTAAGATCTTTAACAGCTAAATACCCAAGCAATACAATTCTAACAGCGCTAATTTAAACAATAGACAGTCTATACTTTTTTACCAAGCTCATAAAAGTTTACCTTAAAGCTAGCCTGATTTAAAATATCCTTTCATTCAAAATTAAAACAATGAGACTAAAATATCACAGCTACTAATCTCCAGCAATACAATTCTAATTAGGGTACTAAAGTACATGTATTCTTATAGTGGACAAATGCTTTAAATGAATTCCTTAGCATACAAAAAGTAAACTTTTAACACTACACAGGCTTATGAAATACTAACTTGAAATACAAATTTCTTCTTTAATCTGCTTAACTACAATTTGACTATGATATTATCAATAACCTTTGTTTTAAAATATTAAAGTTGAAATCATACATCACCAGTCTGAACCAAATTGTAATTCAATATTTTCCAAATATCTTAGATCTCCTCATTTGAAAGAAAAGTTATTTTGCATAGATCAGGGGTTAGTATTTCAGGCTCCTTGCTTGAATGACTGTGTCCCAAGTAAGCTCGCCAGTTATCAGTCACCAGGGTAAGCAATCACCAAAAACTGTCCTCTCTTACATTTAACCTTCCTGTTTTATAATCATTAGAGATCTGGTTTGGTTACGGCCCACACGGAAACCTTGTCTCTGATTGGCCCTTTGAAATTTAATTTTTAAAACAGCCAAAAAGCCTTCTGGCTGTAGTTCTCGCATTGCAAACACCGGGGGGCAGTATGACAATACATACAGATTCACATTCAACCAACATTTCCTAGCATTTATAATATTTCTTTAAATGGGTAATTACTGTCATAATTTCCTTACATTATTAAGTTATATGTTTATATGTGTTGTATTATATTACATTTTTTATTCTGATCAATTTGACATGAAACATCAATATTTTATATTAAAACAATTTTATATTGCTAACTATTCAAGATTAATGGCATTTATAATATCTGTATATATGTATTCACACAATTACAGCATGTTATACATTCTAACAAATTCTGCATGCATGAATTATTATATGTCTGAGAAGTATAGAGAGACAGTGGTTATTATTCCATACAGACGATCTTGTATTTGGTATCTTTAGCCCCATCTGGAACACAGAAAACAACTTGTATATATCATCCAAACATGGGACTATCACAATTGCTAATTTAATCTATACAGATTTAAATCTATCTCCCAGATATATATTCAATATAGTCTGGGGCATATATTTGATATTTTTATCTGCAAAATTATCAATGTAGGTATTATTTCTTTTTCAAAATGTATTTATCTTTATTTATGCTGTCTTTTAGCAATGGTTCCCAAGAGTATAATTTAAAGCATGTGTTTTCACTGTGTGTTATCCTCCCCAACGACAATGCCTAACATTTTGTATATTCAAGTGTCATCGTTGCACAGCAGGCTCATTTGCACCTGAGATAGCTTTTAAAGTTAAATAAGCCAAATGTTTATTTCCCTCACTGGGTGTTGAGAATAATTTTGCATACTAAATGGGGGAAGAGCTGAACATGAGTTTGCACTTCCAATTAAGAGCAAATGCTTCCCTTTTGTTTCCTAAAATAGTGGCCGAAACTAGGTTGTCACCTGACCCCCTAAATTTTGAGTCTAAAAATAAAACCTACACGGAAGTGGCCAGAGAAAACGGGCCATCTCCACAGAGGTTTAACTCTACCCCTCCCCCAACACGGGATGAGGCGCAGAGAGAGCTAGATAATAAGCACTTAGCCGTGATGTTATAGCTTTCAAACCTGTTATCCAGGTTGTGGACACAGTGGTCTTGGGGAAAAAGATATTTAATCACTTTAGGTTCAGCTATCTGCGCTAATAAGCCTTCGCTTATATAGCTAGCTTCTTGTTTTAAACTCAACTTGGCATATTTTGTTGTACCAAGGTTATGCATTTGTATAGGGAAAATAGATCCCTCTTTAACACTCTCAATCCCTGTGAGGTATTGAGCGTGGCCTCCCCCCTTAGGGATTTTATGATCCCCTTGTGAAGTGATATGGTTAATACATAGCCATCTAGGGAAATATTTGCTATCTTTCCAGGCGAAATTTTAAAAGTATTACCATCAGAGCCACTTAAAGGAGTCTGATCATCTATTTGTAGAATAGTGATTTCAGGTACAGAGTTATTCCTGAAATGAATCTCCACAGCATCTGGTTTCTCTTCCACCACGTGACAGCTATGTCGGGTGCGAGATATACCAGATTTTTCGTAATTGATAGGCCTTTTAACTTGTGACCAAATTACATTATTTATGCAATCAATTATGGTGCTTAATCACTTCAGGAGATCACTACCAATAATTAAATGATCAGTTGGCAGATCCACTATAATGACAGGGTGTCTTATGACCCTGTTCCCCAATTTAAATTTTAACCAGGCCGTACCGTAGACTTTTAGAGAATCACCCCCAACTCCTATTAGAGAACCGTCAAATTCTTTTATTTTAGGTTTGTGGGGTGTTAGCTCATTTAGCTGTGTGTAGTACCTGTGGAATAAAATAGTTGCCTGAGACCCAGTATCGACTAATCCCATGATAGGGTTGGAGACTGAATCTTGTAGTTCAGCCAATACATAATATCTCCCTGCAGTTTCTACCATTTCACACATAAAATTGGCATTCTCATACATCTGTAGGCTTCACCACGTGTTACCTGAATTCGCCACGTTTTCCTGTGCAGAGGAAGCTTCATACCTACCGGCCTCCTCCCTGATAGGGTCAGCTGGATTTTTGTGTACTGCATCTGTGGAAATAAGGAATAGATTTGTTAATTTTTCCTGGATGAGGTTGCTTGTCATCACGGCTAAATCGTCCGTTTCCGGTCTGTGGGGAGAGAACATGATTAGTATCATTGATATTTATTATTACACTTTTTATATCTCTCCCCTCCCTTTCAGGTGATACCGCAGTATTTATGACTGTGCCTGTGGTCCACTGCTGACCACTGGCTGTACCCCTAAAAAAGTATTGTTCAGTTGCTGAGCCGTAAGTTTTTGACTCATATTAGCGACTTGTTCGCTCAACCGAATTAGCTGGGTACTAAGCTGATCTACTTGATTGTACAAGTTACCCCTACTCCTGGGCCTATCTCTTGATGCCCCATAATAATGATTCTTGGACCATTGGTTCCCCTCAGAATTAGAGCTTCTATTTCTATCCTGGCGTGGTTGCCTCTGGAGTTCAGTTTGTTCTGCATTATTATTTTGGGGAGCATTATTTACTTGGGTTGTCTGGTTATCCTGAGAATACCTTCGCCGTCTATTGTATCTACCTTTGCGGGGGTACCCATTATTCTGTGGGTATTCTCTTTGGGCGTAATTATTCGCCTGAGTATGTCCCCCGCTTTGGCTATAGTCTCTCTGCGCCTCATCCCGTGTTGGGGGAGGGGTAGAGTTAAACCTCTGTGGAGATGGCCCGTTTTCTCTGGCCACTTCCACGTAGGTTTTCTTTTTAGACTCAAAATTTAGGGGGTCAGGTGACACCCTAGTTTCGGCCACTATTTTAGGATTGGGCTTTTTCTCCCTTTTATCCCCCTGTTCACTGGACTGCTGAATAGAGTATAATTTCGTACTCTCTTTGATCAGCCATTCCAATGAACAGTTCTCCTCAAAATCTCTAGCTAAGTTGATTTTGATGGGTGTGGGTAGTGCTTCAAAAAACATATTCACAAACTCTGAACCTTCAAATATGGGATCGTCTTCAGCCATGCTGTGTGCATTCTTCAATACAGAAAGGAACTCGATTGGACTTTGATTCGCACTACATTTTAAACCATATACAGCTATTCTCGCTGCCGCTTTAGTGCGATGTTGTCCGAATTCTTTTCTGCATTGTCGTTTTGTTTCACGCCAGGAATGAATATTCATATCCTTTAGTGAAGCAAAGAATTTGTGATGTTTACTTTCAAATACCCAGGGTAGAAATTCAATTTTTAACTGCTCACTTGTAACACTCATTAGAGATAATGTGTTTTCAAAGGCCTATAAGTGGTCAATTATAGAAGTGGCCCCCCCTTTAGAAAATGGGCATACTGTATTCTTTAGGAATTTAATTATTGTGGGGGTGTCATACACTTTATTTGGTACATCACTGGATCTTACTGGGGACTTATTGTTTGAGCTAGAGTGCCTTTCATCTGAGGCGTAATAATTTTCTGGTCCCCCAGAGTTACGTAATTGCCTAGGGGAAAAATTTACCTCTAGGCCTTAATTAGGGCTATAGTTTGGGTATCTTTGTCTATCCTCCCGCCTGGTATCTTGAAACTCATTTCTGTCCCAGTCCTTATAACTGCTAATTTGTCTCTGTAATTTATTTATTGCCTGCTCGTATGCTTTTTCAGCCTCATTATATCTAGCTTTTAAAGTTTTATTTTCATCTTGGCACTTTTCATATTCTTCTTCGAAAGCTTTAAAATCAGCCACTAATTCCTGATTATATTTATCTAAGTCAGAAGCCTTTTGGCTAGCATGGAAAACCTCTGTCTTTGCCTGAATAAATGCATCTTGAAATTCTCGTAATGAATCATTTTCATCCCTTAGCCGCCCTAATTGTCTGTTCTGTCCTGCCATTTGGTTAGACATCTCACAGCTCAAATACATTAGGATCGGCCAAGTTTGAAAATTAATTCATCACGCCCCCTAAGTTCCGTGTATTTATTAAGTTGCAGTAACATTTGGTATAATTCCCCATCTTCAAACCACATATCTTTAACTAAATCTTTGGCCTTATCTTTACACTCATTAATATACCTGGAGAAATTGTCCCCAATATCAAGTCTAGTCATGATGTGGTTCATTGCTTCTAATTTGAGCGTTTTTTTCTGAACCACTTCATTGACAGAGGACCTTGGGGAGGGCACAATTTCATCTTGTACAGAAACGCTAGCATTACTTTTTGCTGAAGACATTGTTATCCTAGTGTTGCACTTAATAAGATAAAAACGCTAATACAATTTTGACCAATAAGAGAGAGGGAAGAAAAAAATAAAAAGATTGATATCTTCAAAATATCAATATCAATTTTGAACTATGACAAAATTAATATTTTTGACCAATTTTGATATATGAAAAATTAATATTTTTATGAATTTTGAAATATGAAAAATGTATATTTTTATGAATTTTGAAATATGAAAAATTTATATTTTTATTAATTTGTCAAAAAAATTAATTTTTAATAATATTTCAAAATATTAATATTAATCTTGAACACAAAAATCAATATTTCAATTTAAAAAAAAACAACTATATTTTCAAAATATCAATTCGAAATATGAATTTTTTTTCTCTCTTCTATAATAATTTCTATTTACCACAAATATACTATATCAATATGATAATTATTTATAATATCTTATGCAAGTGCCTCCAAATAATATGTCAGTATATTTATAAAAATCTAAGCAGTATTCTCCAAACAATGTGTGAGTATATGGCAGGGAATATATTTAACAATCTTTCTTTAGACTGAACCCACAATCCATATACTTCTACTAAGACAACGAAATTAATATAAATATCTAAATTCTTTATTATTAGTAAATAACTATGAACATGTTGATACATAAATATTTGTGAGAATTAGAATATGAGTCGACACTATATGCGTTTAAAACCGTTCAAATAGGCTATGCAACATTCATAAAAATCTATCTTATTCACAGTAAAAGTTCACCCTGTTAGTACAATGAGATTTTAAGATCTTTAACAGCTAAATACCCAAGCAATACAATTCTAACAGCGCTAATTTAAACAATAGGACAGTCTATACTTTTTTACCAAGCTCATAAAAGTTTACCTTTAAAGCTAGCCTGATTTACAATATCCTTTCATTCAAAATTAACACAATGAGACTAAAATATCACAGCTACTAATCTCCAGCAATACAATTCTAATTAGGGTACTAAAAAACATGTATTCTTACAGTGGACAAATGATTTAAATGAATTCCTTAGCATACAAAAATAAACTTTTAACACTACACAGGCTTATGAAATACTAACTTGAAATACAAACTGCTTCTTTAAATCTGCTTAACTACAATTTGACTATGATATTATCAATAACCTTTGTTTAAAATATTAAAGTTAGAAATCATACATCACCAGTCTGAACCAAATTGTAATTCAATATTTTCCAAATATCTTAGATCTCCTCATTTGAAGGAAAAGTTATTTTGCATAGATAAGGGTTAGTATTTCAGCTCCTTGCTTGAATGACTGTGTCCCAAGTATGCTCGCCAGTTATCAGTCACCAGGGTAAGCAATCACCAAAAACTGTCCTCTCTTACATTTAACCTTCCTTTTTTATAATCATTAGAGATCTGGTTTGGTTACGCACCACACGGAAACCTTGTCTCGGATTGGCCCTTTGAAATTTCATTTTTAAAACGGCCAAAAAGCCTTCTGGCTGTAGTTCTCGCATTGCAACACCGGGGGGCAGTATGACAATACATACAGATTCACATTTAACCAACATTTCTAGCATTTAAAATATTTCTTTAAAATGGGTAATAACTGTCATAATTTCCTTACATTATTAAGTTATATGTTTATATGTATTGTATTATATTCCATTTTTTTATTCTGATCAATTTGACATGAAACATCAATATTTTATATTAAAACAATTTATATTGCTAACTATTCAAGATTAATGGCATTTATATATCTGTTATATATGTATTCACACAATTACAGCATGTTTTACATTTCTAACAAATTCTGCATACATGAATTATTATATGTCTGAGAAGTATAGAGAAACAGCAGTTATTCCATACAGATGATCTTGTAATTGGTATCTTTTAGCCCCATCTGGAACACAGAAAACAACATGTTATATATCATCCAAACATGAGACTATCACAATTGATATTTAATCTATACATATTTAAATCTATCTCCCAAATATATATTCAATATAGTCTGGGGCATATATTTGATATGTTTATCTGCAAAATTATCAATGTAGTTATTATTTCTTTTTCAAAATGTATTTATCTTTGTTTATGCTGTCTTTTAGCAATGGTTCCCAAGAGTATAATTTAAAGCATGTGTTTTCACTGTGTGTTATCCTCCCCAGACGCAATGTCTAACATTTTGTATATTCAAGTGTCATTGTTGCACAGCAGGGTTCATTTGCACCTGAGATAGCTGTTAAAGTTAAATAAGCCAAATGTTTATTTCCCTCACTGGGTGTTGAGAACAATTTTGCATACTAAATGGGGGAAGAGCTGAACATGAGTTTGCACTTCCAATTAAGAGCAAATGCTTCCCTTTTGTTTCTTGGGATATCCTGTCTGCAATTGTAGTCTTGAGATATGCTCAGTGGGGGAGAATTAACCATGATTGAAGTCAGTTTGTCTGAAAGAAATTAATTATTTTCTACTGACCAGTCAGATCTGAATAAATATATATATTTATTAACCTTAAAATATAAGATTAAAATATATATTTATTAACCTTACATATACCTTGACAGTCTAAACAGCTAAAGCAAGTGAGATAACATACTTCGGTGGAATCTAGGCCTAAAACAGGAAATGTAATATACTTTAAGGGCCTGATCACAATCATTTAGAAAAGTTTCTATAAAAATCATTAACGTCTAGGGGGATTTTTGTAAATACATAATTTTATAAGCTTTTCTAAAGGATTGTAATCAACAACTAACTTGTACATATGAACGTGCAGTGCCTGCACAAAGGCCCTGATTGGTAGTGCATTAAGCATACTTTACAATAGGCTAATTAGTGCACAAACCGACACCAAATCCCTTTTTATATGGGGCAGCAGAGGCCTAACATGCTCCTGGCATTTATATCTCTGTAAGTGTTACACCAAAACATTACAATATTTAATAGCATATTAAATCGATAGACAGGAAAGCAAGTTACTGAACAATCAGGATTTTGTGGAAGGAAGACAGCAAAAAATCTATCAAGGCTTAATGGTATTGGTGGAGTCCATCATCTCATATTTACTATTTAAGTTTTCTTATTAAATGTTTTTTTCCATCTTTTTTAATTTCTTTTCTTTTATCCTCCATTTTCTTTCACTGCTATTGTAGCTGCATAGTAACCTACCTTTTAATGTTTATGCAGCACTTGCCTTAACAAACCTTTCTACTTTAAAGGGACAGTCTACTCCAGAATTTTTATTGTTTAACCCCTTAACGACCAAGGACGTGCCAGGCACGTCCTACAAAAGGAGTCAGTTAATGACCAAGGACATTCCTGGCACGTCCTCTGGGGTTTCAAGCACTGGAAGCGATCGTGATTACTTCCAGATGCTTTCAGGGTATTGCAGTGATTCCTCAATATATGCTAAGGGGAGGGTCCATCACTGCAGACTAAATATAAAAAAATAAATGCCTATTATTCTAGTACTGGCAGACTATCTGCCAGTTCTTAAGATGGCAGTGACAATTGTGAGGCAGGGAGGGAAGAGAGCTGTTTGAGGGGGGTCAGAGAGGTATCAGGGGGTGGGATGTGTCAGGTGGGAGACTGATCTCTACACTAAAGCTAAAATTAACCATACAAGCTACCTAATTAACCCCTTAACTGCTGGGCATAATACTAATTCTAATTACCAAAAAGCAATGCCAAAGCCATATACAGGGGGGCAAAAAAGTATTTAGTCAGCCACCAATTGTGCAAGTTCTCCCACTTAAGAAGATGAGAGAGGCCTGTAATTTTCATCATAGGTATACCTCAACTATGAGAGACAAAATGTGGAAACATATCCAGACAGTCACATTGTCTGATTTGGAAAGAATTTATTTGCATATTATGGTGGAAAATAAGTCTTTGGTCACCTACAAACAAGCAAGATTTCTGGCTCTCACAGACCTGTATCTTCTTCTTTAAGAGGCTCCTCTGTCCTCCACTCATTACCTGTATTAATGGCACCTGTTTGAACTTGTTATCAGTATAAAAGACACCTGTCCATAACCTCAAAAAGGCACACTCCAAACTCCACTATGGTGAAGACCAAAGAGCTGTCGAAGGACACCAGAAACAAAATTGTAGACCTGCACCAGGCTGGGAAGAATGAATCTGCAATAGGCAAGCAGCTTGGTGTGAAGAAATCAACTGTGGGAGCAATAATTAGAGAAATGGAAGACATACAAGACCACTGATAATCTCCCTTGATCTCGGGCTCCACGCAAGATCTCACCCTGTGGGGTCAAAATGATCACAAGAACGGTGAGCAAACATCCCAGAACCACATGGGGGACCTAGTGAATGACCTGCAGAGAGCTGGGACCAACGTAAAAAAGGCTACCATCAGTAACACACTATGCCGCCAGGGACTCAGATCCTGCAGTGCCAGACGTGTCCCCCTGCTTAAGCCAGTACATGTCCGGGCCCATCTGAAGTATGCTAGAGAGCATTTGGATGATCCAGAAGCAGATTGGGAGAATGTTATATGGTCAGATGAAACCAAAGTAGAACTGTTTGGTAGAAACACAACTTGTCGTGTTTGGAGGAGAGAGAATGCTGAGTTGCAACCAAAGAACACCATACCTACTGTGAAGCATGGGGGTGGCAACATCATGCTTTGGGGCTATTTCTCTGCAAAGGGAACAGGACAACTGATCCATGTACATGAAAGAATGAATGGGGCCATGTATCGTGAGATTTTGAGTGCAAACCTCCTTCCATCAGCAAGGGCATTGAAGATGAAACGTGGCTGGGTCTTTCAGCATGACAATGATCCCAAACACACCACCCGGGCAATGAAGGAGTGGCTTCGTAAGAAGCATTTCAAGGTCCTGGAGTGGCCTAGCCAGTCTCCAGATCTCAACTCCATAGAAAACCTTTGGAGGGAGTTGCCCAGCGACAGCCCCAAAACATCATTGCTCTAGAGGAGATCTGCATGCAGGAATGGGCCAACATACCAGCAACAGTGTGTGACAACCTTGTGAAGACTTACAGAAAACATTTGACCTCTGTCATTGCCAACAAAGGATATA
The DNA here is from genome assembly GCF_027579735.1 of Bombina bombina. Lineage (NCBI taxonomy): Eukaryota > Metazoa > Chordata > Amphibia > Anura > Bombinatoridae > Bombina > Bombina bombina. The sequence goes on along the minus strand of NC_069499.1, from coordinate 819,879,171 downwards.
TAACAAATAGTTGAGATGAACTTTTGATATTGACCAAATACTTATTTTCCACCATAATATGCAAATAAATTCTTTCCAAATCAGATAATGTGATTGTCTGGATTTGTTTCCACATTTTGTCTCTCATAGTTGAGGTATACCTATGATGTAAATTACAGGCCCCTCTCATCTTCTTAAGTGGGAGAACTTGCACAATTTGTGGCTGACTAAATACTTTTTTGCCCCACTGTATGTCTGCTATTTCTGAACAAAGGGGATCCCAGAGAAGCATTTACAACCATTTGTTCCATTATTGCACTAACTGTTTGTAAATAACTTCATAGAGAAACCTAAAATTGTAAAAAAGTAAAAAAAAATTATTTGAACTCATTTGGCGGTTAAATGGTGGCATGAAATATACCAAAATGGGCCTAGATCAATACTTTGGGTTGTCTACTACACTATACTAAAAATAAAATGAACCCTACAAGCTACCTAAATAACCCCTTCACTGCTGGGCATAACACAAGTGTTGTGCGCACTGGCATTTAGTAGCCTTCTAATGACCAAAAAGCAATGCCAACGTCAAATACTGTATGTCTACTATTTCTGAATAGAGGTGATCCCAGAGAAGCATTTACAACCATTTGTGCCATAATTGCACAAGCTGTTTGTAAATAATTTTAGTGAGAAGCCTAAAGTTTGCGAGAAAGTTAACAATTTTTTTATTTGATCACATTTGGCGGTGAAATGGTGGCATGAAATATACCAAAATGGGCCTAGATCAATACTTTGGGTTGTCTACTACACTATACTAAAAATAAAATGAACCCTACAAGCTACCTAAATAACCCCTTCACTTCTGGGCATAACACAAGTGTTGTGCGCACTGGCATTTAGTAGCCTTCTAATGACCAAAAAGCAATGCCAACGTCAAATACTGTATGTCTACTATTTCTGAATAGAGGTGATCCCAGAGAAGCATTTACAACCATTTGTGCCATAATTGCACAAGCTGTTTGTAAATAATTTTAGTGAGAAGCCTAAAGTTTGCGAGAAAGTTAACAATTTTTTTATTTGATCACATTTGGCGGTGAAATGGTGGCATGAAATATACCAAAATGGGCCTAGATCAATACTTTGGGTTGTCTACTACACTATACTAAAAATAAAATGAACCCTACAAGCTACCTAAATAACCCCTTCACTGCTGGGCATAACACAAGTGTTGTGCGCACTGGCATTTAGTAGCCTTCTAATGACCAAAAAGCAATGCCAACGTCAAATACTGTATGTCTACTATTTCTGAATAGAGGTGATCCCAGAGAAGCATTTACAACCATTTGTGCCATAATTGCACAAGCTGTTTGTAAATAATTTTAGTGAGAAGCCTAAAGTTTGCGAGAAAGTTAACAATTTTTTTATTTGATCACATTTGGCGGTGAAATGGTGGCATGAAATATACCAAAATGGGCCTAGATCAATACATTGGGTTGTCTACTAAAAATAAATATATACATGTGAAGGGTTATTCAGGGATTCCTGATATCAGTGTTAAAATGTAACTATCGTTAATTAAAAAAAAAAAAATGGTTTGGAAATAGCAAAGTGCTACTTGTATTTATTGCCCCATAACTTGCAAAAAAAGCAAAGAACATGTAAACATTGGGTATTTCTAAACACAGGACAAAATTTAGAAACTAGTTAGCATGGGTGTTTTGTTTGGTGGTAGATGTGTAACAGATTTTGGGGGTCAAAATTAGAAAAAGTGTGGGTTTTTTTTCAATTTTTTCATCATCTTTTATTAAAAAAAAATATATATAGTAAATTATAAGATATGATGATAATAATGGTATCTTTAGAAATTCCGTTTAATGGCGAGAAAAACGGTATATAATATGTGTGGGTACAGTAAATGAGTAAAAGGAAAATTACAGCTAAACACAAATGTAAAAACAGCCCTGGTCCCTAACGGTAAGAACATTTAAAAGTGCTGTGGTCACTAAGGGGTTAAAAAGATAGATAATCCCTTTATTACCCATTCCCTAGTTTTGCATAACCAACACAGTTGTATAAATACACCTCTGTGATTACCTTGTATCTAAGCATCTGCAGACTGCCCCCTTATTTCATTTCTTTTAACAGACTTGCAGTTTAGCCAATCAGTGCTGACTCCTAGGTAAATCCACAGAAATGAGTACAATGTTTTCTATATGGCACACATGAAACAGCGCTGTCTAACTGTGAAAAACTGTTCAAATGCACAGAGATAACAGGCTGACTTCAAAGGAGTAGAAATTAGCATATGAGCCTACATAGGTTTAGCTTTCAACAAAAAATACCGAGAGAACAAAGCAAATTTGATGATAAAAGTAAACTGTCTAAAATTGCATGTCTGTTGTCTAAAATTGCATGCCCTATCTGAATCATGAACGTTTAGTTTTGACTAGACCTTTAATATTCTTTAGATTTGGTTACATTTTAAACAGAAATGGAATAGAAATTTTATTGATAACATTTTTCTAATAGTAGCCATTGACCAATACAACATCTAGTAATTAACAGATGTAAGGAATTTGGCCAAAATCCACATGCATAATGAATATAACATTAAAGGTACTTGAATATGAAAACATTTCAGCTCACTTGTTGTTGGCCAGTCAACATTCATTGGATTCTTTTTTTTTTTTAGGAAGGGATTATTATTATTTTGTTTTGTTTTGGTAAATGCTGTGATAAGATTTAAAATAAATGTCTTAAACTTCAAGGATTAAAATGTCAAAAAATGGATGCTATTAATTCAAAGAAGGGTTTATATAAAAATTGTTTTCACATGGAGAAAAAAATGTCCCCTTCAGTTTGGTTGATCACATGTTTGTGACTTTTTCATAAAAATATATTTCTTGCTAAGCTTACAGTACATATCACAGAATGTTGCTTGTTCCAGATGGTGGCAGCTTTCCAAAAGCTTGGAGCATTATCTTTCTAACAGTATTTATGTATTCAGTTTGCAATATTCATATTGTGCTTGACATGGCTTCTGTCAGGCATTTTTTTATATTACATTTTCAAGTTCTGGAAGTGGTAGATTAAACTGCACACAGAAATTTAGCAGGAAGAAATAAGTATGTCAGATTTAAAGAAAAGCCCTCAAACACTGACAACATTCTATATCTGTTTAAATTCATAGTAAAAAATAGAGAATGTAGAAAGATGTTTACACACACACTCACACACACTCACTCACACACACACTCACACACACACACTCACACACTCACACACACACACTCACACACACACACTCACACACACACACTCACGCACACACACTCACGCACACACACCCTCACACACACACACACTCACACACACACACACTCACACACACACACTTAAACTCACACACTCACACACAGTAGGGTTGCCACCCGGCCCTTAAAGTACAGAACACTTATAAGTTTCACATGCTGCAGGGTGTGCAGGGAGGAATATGAATAGTGCTGTCCAGAAACACAATACATGTTCCTCCCTGCACACCCTGCAGCATGTATAACTCATAAGTGTCCAGGAAAACATGGCTGAGGTGGCAACCCTAACACACACATACACACAGAAACACAGATGCATTTATAAACACATATACATTCACATATACACCAACATAAGAAGCCCTGCTTTCATCTCAAAAAACAACAACAATTACAGTAAACGGTCACTAAAGACAAAATTGGTTCAGATGGAGCACACAATTTTAAACAACTTTCTACTTTACATCCATTATCAAAAATGTGCATATTCTTTTTATATGCACACTTTCTGAGGCACCAGCACCTAGGTATATGCATTTCTGATTGGGTTATGACTGTCACTAGAATGAACATAAATAATAACTTAATGTATAGGGACATTAAACACATTGAGATGGCAATATAAAGTGATAAATTACACACACATATATATATATATATATATATATATATATATATATAAACTCTGCAATATATTTTCATTACATTTATTTTGTCCCCTTTTCCTGTAATTCCATTCTGAAATTGTGAGCTTTTCAGCTTTTCAGTTCCTGTTAGAAATGGATACACGGAACACTATTATATTTCACACAGCACACTCTAGTAACCTATTTATAACTGTACCTAATTGGTCACAGAAGAGAAGGTAACCCAAGTTACAACATGGCAGATCCCATTGTTTTCTAGATGCTAAAACATTACACTTATTTTTTCAGTATTTAAACAGCTAATTAAACTTAAAAATAATACATCTACATATTATTCTCAGACTAATCCTTTCTTTGAATGCATTATTTTATCTAGGATTTATTTAGTGTTTAAAGTCCCTTTAAGGAATAGTATCATTTCACTGAGAAGCCTCTATAATCCCTCTTGTGTTTTTTACTGTGTTGTATGTTTATTTGGTCCACTGGGTAGGCACCATCCCATAGGAAGAGCTATGTTTGTTACTAACTGCAATCCCCTTCCTTCTTACTTTCTTTGCAAATGCCCCACTTAAGGCTGATTGCAGCAACCAGATAAGGACCCCTTGTCTCTTGGGATTTAAAGATATATAACTGCACCTCCACTTATGAAGCCCATACAAGCTACTGGGTGGACACTTTCTCAGAAGACAAGCTATAATAGCTATGCTTTGTTTTTTTTTTGTTTGGTTTTTAAATAAACTTTATTATGAGTATTATAAGTGTTACAATGCACTTTTGTCATCACAATAAATAATAGCTGTCATGATCCATTCATCGCCGTGTCGCTGCGGCTCCCGGATCTCCTCCGTGTTCTTGCCACGTCACGTTGCCTAGTAACGTGATGCAGCCTTCCTGACACGCCCCCTTTTCGTCACGGCCTCCTCTCATCACTGGCTTTAAATGCCGGCGGGAGTTTTCCTTGGGGCCCGTTTGTTAGAGTATTTACCTGCTTGTGGCTCAGTGTCTTTTGGTTCTCACAACCTTATTACCGCTTACTGGATTTCGACCTTGGTTTGTCTGACTACTCTCTGCCTGATCCCTAATATCCTGTCTGCTAAATATTGACTATTGCTTTGCCTGACTACTCTGCTGCCTTATCCTACAAACCTGCTTAAAGGGACATTGAACATTGCTTTGCCTGACTACTCTGCTGCCTTATCCTACAAACCTGCTTAAAGGGACATTTACCTTATCATTGCCTGACCACTCTAATGGATCATACTCTGCCTGTTCAAATTGGTTGATGACCATTGCATTGCCTGACCACTCTAACAGATTATCCCCTGCCTGTTCAAAACAGTTGCTGACTTCTGCATTGTCTGACCATTCTTACAGTATACCTCAACACACATAAGTCTCTGTACATTACTCTCTCATCTCTCTAGAGACTTTCCAGTGACCCTGCAACACCAGTGAGTACCAGTTTTCTGCATAATAATTGTCTTTTATTCTTTCCTGAGTGGGTCACGTCCTGGTTTCCTCTCAGTGTGCTAGCGTGTATTTATTTTATCACTCTAGCAGTTGGGTTAAATCCTGGACTGATTCCTTACAGCTAACAGTAGCGAAGTGTTTATAATTTTTACCATTCTATATATACCATTAAAGGGACAGTAAAGTAAAAAAAAATATTTCATGATTTAAATAGGGCATTTAATTTTAAACAACTTTCCAATTTACTTTTATTATCAATTCTGCTTTGTTCTCTTGGTATTCTTAGTTGAAAGCTAAATCTAGGAGGTTCGTGTGCTTATTTCTTAGACCTTGAAGACTACCTCTAATCTGAAAGCATTTTGACAGTTTTTCACCACTAGAGGGCGTTAGTTCATGTGTTTCATATAGATAACATTGAGCTCAGGCACGTGAAGCTCCTAGGAGTCAGCACTGATTGGCTAAAAATGCAAGTCTGTCAAAAGAACTGAAATAAGGTGTCAGTTTGCAGAGGCTTAGATACAAGGTAATCACAGAGGTAAAAAGTATATTATTATAACAGTGTTGGTTATGCAAAATTGGGGAATGGGTATAGTCAGTCAGATAAAAATCACCAATAACAGGTATGCTTAACAAAACATATGCCATTGGCTCATTAAGGACAAAGATAGTTACAAAGAAAAGTGTGCATTACATCTATTATTCACATGATACTCAGATAACGGACAGAATAATCACTTCTATTCTCATTTTTAATATATAAACTATAAAGAAATAGTGCAATAAAATAACCACATAAAAAATATAATGGATTAGAGGCCTTAATATATATACAGGGAGTGCATAATTATTAGGCAAATGAGTATTTTGACCACATAATCCTCTTTATGCATGTTGTCTTACTCCAAGCTGTATAGGCTCGAAAGCCTACTACCAATTAAGCATATTAGGTGATGTGCATCTCTGTAATGAGAAGGGGTGTGGTCTAATGACATCAACACCCTATATCAGGTGTGCATAATTATTAGGCAACTTCCTTTCCTTTGGCAAAATGGGTCAAAAGAAGGACTTGACAGGCTCAGAAAAGTCAAAAATAGTGAGATATCTTGCAGAGGGATGCAGCACTCTTAAAATTGCAAAGCTTCTGAAGCGTGATCATCGAACAATCAAGCGTTTCATTCAAAATAGTCAACAGGGTCGCAAGAAGCGTGTGGAAAAACCAAGGCGCAAAATAACTGCCCATGAACTGAGAAAAGTCAAGCGTGCAGCTGCCAAGATGCCACTTGCCACCAGTTTGGCCATATTTCAGAGCTGCAACATCACTGGAGTGCCCAAAAGCACAAGGTGTGCAATACTCAGAGACATGGCCAAGGTAAGAAAGGCTGAAAGACGACCACCACTGAACAAGACACACAAGCTGAAACGTCAAGACTGGGCCAAGAAATATCTCAAGACTGATTTTTCTAAGGTTTTATGGACTGATGAATTGAGAGTGAGTCTTGATGGGCCAGATGGATGGGCCCGTGGCTGGATTGGTAAAGGGCAGAGAGCTCCAGTCCGACTCAGACGCCAGCAAGGTGGAGGTGGAGTACTGGTTTGGGCTGGTATCATCAAAGATGAGCTTGTGGGGCCTTTTCGGGTTGAGGATGGAGTCAAGCTCAACTCCCAGTCCTACTGCCAGTTTCTGGAAGACACCTTCTTCAAGCAGTGGTACAGGAAGAAGTCTGCATCCTTCAAGAAAAACACGATTTTCATGCAGGACAATGCTCCATCACACGCCTCCAAGTACTCCACAGCGTGGCTGGCAAGAAAGGGTATAAAAGAAGAAAATCTAATGACATGGCTTCCTTGTTCACCTGATCTGAACCCCATTGAGAACCTGTGGTCCATCATCAAATGTGAGATTTACAAGGAGGGAAAACAGTATACCTCTCTGAACAGTGTCTGGGAGGCTGTGGTTGCTGCTGCACGCAATGTTGATGGTGAACAGATCAAAACACTGACAGAATCCATGGATGGCAGGCTTTTGAGTGTCCTTGCAAAGAAAGGTGGCTATATTGGTCACTGATTTGTTTTTGTTTTGTTTTTGAACGTCAGAAATGTATATTTGTGAATGTTGAGATGTTATATTGGTTTCACTGGTAAAAATAAATAATTGAAATGGGTATATATTTGTTTTTTGTTAAGTTGCCTAATAATTATGCACAGTAATAGTCACCTGCACACACAGATGTCCCCCTAAAATAGCTAAAACTAAAAACAAACTAAAAACTACTTCCAAAAATATTCTGCTCTGATATTAATGAGTTTTTTGGGTTCATTGAGAACATGGTTGTTGTTCAATAATAAAATTAATCCTCAAAAATACAACTTGCCTAATAATTCTGCACTCCCTGTAAATGCAAACAAACAGCTTCCACTGTGTGACTTAAGCCTCAGAGTCCATTAGTTGTTGGGTAGATAACTCACTCCGGAGTTCACACAGTGAAATAAACCAACCTATAGAAACGCTGTACAACTGGTGAATAACAATAAATAGTACATATAACCAGTAAAGAAATTGGTACCTTAAAGCGTTGCTATTCAGTGTAACGATACCTCCTATGCCAGAGAGTCCAGAAATTGCACTGTTCAGTCCAAGTTCCATGAAGTGTGCGGAGAACACCCATAGCCCATCCAACTGCTGTGGGGTAGGGTGCTTCACTCTGTGAAGTTGCGTGAATCGTTAGATCAGGTCATGTGACCTTCTAGGAGACCCAGCATAGAGGCTCTGTGATGGCTTAAGGATCAGAGAAAGGAGCATCCCAACCTCCTCAAATAAAAATTTGCAAAGCCAAAAAATGATCCTTGATGGTGGTGAAAAGATAAGACTCCTTTATTAGTATAAATTGATGCTCATGCAAGAGCAAAACATGCTAGTGGAAACATCATACGCGTTTCATGCCAACAGGCACTTTGTCAGGGATAAGTGGTAACTCCGCTTCAAGTCTTACATAGTACACATAGTTAACCCACTTATGAAGCCTATACAAGCTAGTGGGTGGAGACTTTCTCAGAAGACAAGCTATAATAGCTATGTTTTTTTTTGTTTGTTTTTTTAAGTAAACTTTGTTATGAGAATTATAAGTATCAATACACTCTTGTCATCACAATAAATAATAGCGAAGTGTTTATACTTTTTATCATTCTATATATACCATTAAGTAGAAAAAATAGCCAGTCAGATAAAAATCACCAATAACAGGTATGCTTAACAAGACATATGCCATTGGCTCATTAAGTACAAAGTGTGCATTACATCTATTATTAATGTGATACTCAGATAACAGACAGAATAATCACTTCTATTCTCATTTGTAATATATAAACTATAAAAAAATAGTGAAATAAAATAACCACATAGAAAATATATAATGGATGAGAGGTCTTATATATAAATATATATATATATATATATATATATATATATATATAAATGCAAACAAACAGCTTCCACTGTGTGCGGACAGCTTACAAGCTAGGCGTTAAGCCTCAGAGTCCGTTAGTTGTTGGGTAGATAACTCACTCCAGAGTTTACAAAGGGAAATGAACTAACCTATAGAAACCCTGTACAACTGGTGAATGTTAGCCACTACTTACACGCTGAATAGACAGTATCCCAGCTAAGTGTGCTTTGCAGGCATAACATTAAATAGTTGTTATTCAGTGTAACAATACCTCCTATGCTAGAGAGTCCAGAAATTGCACTGTTCAGTAAAAATTCCACGAAGTGTGCGGAGAACGCAAATAGCCAAACATGCTAGTAGAAACATCCTACGCATTTCATGCCGACAGGCACTTCATCAGGGATATGTGGTAACTCCCCTTCAAGTCTTAAATAGCACACAAATTTAACCTATTGTTGTACAAATTGAAAACAGTGTTACAAATAAGTGCATAGATAAACAGTGTATCAAATAACCCCAAATGTGCTGCAAGCAATATGGTAATAATATTGTTGTTCTTTTCTAAACCTTAGATGAAATGTACAGTATCTCTAAAGATAAGATAGTACAAATCAAACAATATTGGAATGATGTTTTCAAAAAATACAAAAAATACATAGAAGCAAGATAAATAGGGTAATTTATACAGCAATCCAGCATTAGTAAAAGAAAATGTATATAATAAGCGTGCATATTAGTATATAAATTCTGGATTTGTTGAAATAGTATCTCGCTCTTAGTATGATAATGTTTATGGCCAAATCTGCACAAAAGAGAAGAAAAGAAAGAAGAGAAGATACAAATTACAGGATTGGGAACAATTAAACGAACTAGAACTAATCCCCTGGTGTGTAGTATATTTTATCATGTATTCTAGCATTGATATTTATAAGTAACTTCACTCAGGCTATAAATCAAATTTAATATATGCCTGTATAGGCTTTGTGATCCCAAATCTTGTTAATGCCATGACTACCAGTTTGTAGGACAAATATCCAGTATGCTTCTTTCTTATTTAACCTAGCTAGCTTGTCACCTCCTCTGATATTGTTCTGTACCCGATCTATAGCCTAAAAGGAAAAAACATTACCAGAGCCCAAATCTCCATGTAGTTTAAAATGTTTAGCTACTGGTGTCTTGAGTGGATCAGACTTGATGGAATTAATGTGTTCCTTAATGCGGTCTTTCAGAGGACAGGTCATACGTCCAGTATATTGTTTCTTACAAACATGTCAACAAGTTCACTACATATCAAGAGTTGCAAGTTAAGTGACCAAATATCTTATATTTCTTATTTGTCACACTTGAACAGAAATCATTACTCATAATCGCAACTCATGCAAGGCACAGTTCCACACTTGAAGAAACCCCTTTTAGGGTGCAACCAGCTTTTGGTTTGTCCACCTTTACTAGATAATCTCTCTTAAGGATGTCTTCAAGTGTACTTGCCCTTCTGGGCATGCAATGTATTCCCTTCTCAGCAACATATTTCCCTATAATGGGATCATTTTCTAAGTTAGGTATTGCTCTATGTACAATATTACAGATCTCCTTGTATTGTTTACTGTATGGGGTTATAAACCTGAAAGAACTTCTTTAGTAATAGCAGATTTATTCTTAGCCTTCAATAAACTATATATGTCTATTCTACCTACTTTGTGCTTAATCTTATGTAGGGTGGTTGCTTATAGCTTCTTGAACAATATCTCTGAATTAAATAATTTGCCTGTTTATTATACATGGCATATTCCGTAGAGTTGTGCCTCAGGCGTATAAACTGACCTTTAGGAATAGCCTTTTTGAGATGTGTTGGGTGGTGTGAGTTGGCCCTTAGGCTAGTATTACCTGCTATTTGTTTCCTGTATGTTTGAGTCATCACTGTTTTATTTGTAGGACTTATAGAAATTAGAAAAACCAAGAATGGAATTTGTTTGTCCGAGTATTTAAATGTAAATTTTAAGTTCATATCATTATTTTTCAGGTAATTGACAAAATCCAGTATCATATTTTGGTCTCCATGCCATATTAAAAGCAAGTCATCAATGTAACGAGAATACAATTTTATACTGGACTTAAATGAATTATTAGATGAAAATATATCTTGTCAATTTCAAAATCATTCAAGTATATGTTGGCGTATGAGGGCGTGAATTTGGCCCTCATCACCATACCACATTGTTGCACATAAAATTTACCTTCAAATGAGAAATAATTATGGGTAAGCAAGAAGAAAACTGCGTCTCTAATAAATTGGATATATGTATCATCATAGTCACTATAGTGGCTAAGCATGTGTATCAGAGCATGTATTCCTTTCTCATGTGGAATACATGAATACAGAGAGGTGACATCTATTGTCAATAGTATGTCCTCATCATGTATATCAGTATTCTCAAGTAATGTTAACAGATGCTTGGTATCTCTAATGTGACCCGGAGACTGTTTCACGATAGGCTGTAAAATAGAGTCAATATATGCTTCCAGTTTTTCTAACAATGTTCCTACCCCTGAAATAATTGGCCTACCAGGGGGGGATACTAATGTCTTGTGTACCTTGGGTAGATGTTTGAAGACTGGCATTTGTGGCACATGTACTCTCATGAACTCCATAGTATTAGGTGTAATGACTCCCTTTTCTCTTGCTTCATCCAAAAAACAGTCTAGCTGCTTTTTAAATTTAGTGGTCGGATTAAAGATGATTCTCTTGTAGGTCATGTCATCACTAAGTTGCCTGTTGGCTTCTTCTGTATATTGTGACTGTCCTGAATCACAATAGATTCAGAAAAATGGAAAACAGCACACCTCTATCTTCTTTTGTGGGGCACGGAGCAACAGACTTGCCAGGTCTCTGTAGAATCCACAAACTTCAAAAAACTCCAGCCACCTACTTCATCAAAAGACTTTTATTATCTTATCCTTGGACCCAGGATAAGATAATAAAGGTCTTTTGATGAAGTTGGTGGCTGGAGTTTTTTGAAGTTTCTGAATCACAATAGAGCCACCTTTATCTGCCACCTTAATTTTAATCAGTATTTGGGAAATGTGTTTCCAAGAGGGAGAAAATGGAAATAAAAGAACTGAGATTCTGGTGGGATATAGAATTCTTACAGCTATATATTAACGAGGAAAGAATCCCACAAGGTGTATGCATGAAAAAGTACCCAGCTTATGCTTCCAATTGAGAGGACTTTATGTCAGAATGGAACAGTACCTTAAGCAGTTGTTCATTAACACGTATGAAGCAACTCTTGAAAGATAAGAAAGCTGATCATGAACTAATACTGTCAGAAATGAAAGAATTGAAATCTAAAATATCTGAATTTGAACAGAACCCTAGGTTTGCTGACTATCAGAAACAGTTGGATGATACACTTGACAAAGTTGATAAAGAACTGACTGAATCAAAATTGAAGAAATATGAAAGGGACTGTAAATATTATGACATAAATATTGTATATAGTTGGAAAAGTAAACCTAAACAAAATAGGAGATGTAACAATAATAATAACAGCAAAAGAAAAGTTAAATTTTCAAGCTGTGAAACAGATAATTCATCAGATACCCCTAGTGCCTCTACACCAGTAACTCAGTCACAAGATGAAAGCACTTGAATAACTAATGGTACTAGGCCTAAAACAGGGGCTCTACATCAGCTTATTAAAGGTAGACACAGTGTGTCAGAAAGCATCCTTTTACTAGCAATTTGTAATCCGATACATCTACTGTGTCAAAAAACTTAGATGACATACCACCCCTGAAAGATACCCAAGCAGAGGTCTGAGAAAAACAAGAGGTTTTTAAAAAAAACAAAAAAACATAATTTATGTAAGAACTTACCTGATAAATTCATTTCTTTCATATTAGCAAGAGTCCATGAGCTAGTGACGTATGGAATATACATTCCAACCAGGAGGGGCAAAGTTTCCCAAACCTTAAAATGCCTATAAATACACCCCTCACCACACCCACAATTCAGTTTAATGAATAGCCAAGAAGTGGGGTGATAAGAAAGGAGCGAAAGCATAAAAAAATAAGGAATTGGAATAATTGTGCTTTATACAAAAAAATTATAACCACCACAAAAAGGGTGGGCTTCATGGACTCTTGCTAATATGAAAGAAATTAATTTATCAGGTAAGTTCTTACATAAATTATGTTTTCTTTCATGTAATTAGCAAGAGTCCATGAGCTAGTGACGTATGGGATAGCAGATACCCAAGATGTGGAACTTCCACGCAAGAGTCACTAGAGAGGGAGGGATAAAATAAAGACAGCCAATTCCGCTGAAAAAATTAATCCACAACCCAAATCAAAAGTTTCAATTTTTATAATGGAAAAAAACTGAAATATAAGCAGAAGAATCAAACTGAAACAGCTGCCTGAAGTACTATTCTACCAAAAACTGCTTCTGAAGAAGAGAAAACATCAAAATGGTAGAATTTAGTAAAAGTATGCAAAGAAGACCAAGTTGCTGCTTTGCAAATCTGATCAACAGAAGCTTCATTCTTAAAAGTCCAAGAAGTAGAAACTGACCTAGTAGAACGAGTCATAATCCTCAGAGGCAGGGATTAACCCGACTCCAAATAAGCATGATGAATCAAAAGCTTAACCAAGATGCCAAAGAAAAGGCAGAAGCCTTCTGACCTTTCCTAAAACCAGAAAAGATAACAAATAGACTAGAAGTCTGTCTGAAAACTGAGTAGCTTCAACATAATATTACAAAACTCTTACCACATCCAAAGAATGTAAGAATCTTACCAAAGAATTCTTAGGATTAGGACACAAGGAAGGGACAATAATTCCTCCACTAATGTTGTTAGAATTCACAACTTTAGGTAAAAATTGAAATGAGGACAGCAAAAACCACCTTATCCTGATGAAAAATCAGAAAAAGGAGATTCACAAGAAAGAACAGATAATTCAAAAAACTGTTCTAGCTGAAGAGATGTCTAAAAAGAACAATACTTTCCATGAAAGTAATTAATGTCCGAAGAAAGCATATGCTCAAATAGAAGAGTCTGAAAAGCCTTCAGAACCAAAATAAGACTCCAAAGAGGAGAAATTGGCTTAAATGACAGGCTTGATACGAACCAAAGCCTGAACAAAACAATGAATATCAGAAAGATTTAGCAATTCTTACTGTGAAACAGCACAGAAAGCAGAGATTTGTCCTTTCAAGGAACATGCAGACAAAACCTTATGAAGAAACTGTAAAATCCTAGGAATTCTAAAAGAATGCCAAGAGAATTCATAAGAAGAGCATCATGAGATGTAAATCTTCCAAACTAAATAATAAATCCTACTAGACACAGATTTACGAGCCTGCAACATAGTATTAAATCACTGAGTCAGAGAAACTTCTATGACTAAGTACCAAGCGTTAAATTTTCATACCATCAAATTAATAGTTTGAATTCCTGATGAAAAAAACGAATGTTAAGATATAAGGTCTGGCCTTAATGGAAGTAACCAAGATTGGCAACTGGACATCCGAACAAGAACCATATACCAAAACCTGTGTGGCCATGCTGGAGCCACCAGCCACACCAAAGATTGGACTCTGATGATTTAGAAAATCACTCAAAAAAGAAGAACCAGAGATGAAAAAATATAGGCAGATTGATAATGCCAAGGAAGTGTTAATGCATACACTACTTCCGCCTGAAGATCCCAGAACCTGAATAGGCCCCTGGGAAGTTCCTTGTCTAGATGAGATGCCATCAGATCTATTTCTGGAAGCCCTCACATCTGAAAAATTGAAAAACATATCTGGGTAAAGAGACCATTCTCCCGGATGTAAAGCTTGATTAACAGAGATAATCCGCTTCCCAATTGTCTATACCTGGGGAAAAGACCACAGAAATTAGATAGGAGCTGGATTTAGTCCAAGCAAATATCCGAGATACTTCTGTCACAGCCTAAAGACTGATAGTCCCACCCTGATGATTGACATACGCCACAGTTGTGACATTGTCTGTCTGAAAAACACGTCTCTTCTTCAAAAAGAAACCAAACTGAAGAACTCTGAGAATGCACGGAGTTCCAAAATATCAAATGGTAATCTCGCCTCCTGAGATTTCCAAACCCCTTGTGCTGACAGAGATCCTCAGACAGCCTCCCAACCTAAAAGACTTGCATCTGTAAAGATCATGGTCCAGGTTGAAAGAACCAAAGAGACCTGTAGAACTAAATGATGGTGCTCTTAACCACCGAATCAAAGATAGTTAAATATTAGGATTCAAAGATATAAAAAGTGATATCCTAGAATCCCTGCACCATTATTCAGCATAAAAAACTGGAAAGGTTTCCTATGAAATGAGCAAAGGGAATCAAATCCAATGCTGCAGCCATGGAAACCTAAAACTTCCATGCATATATAGCAACTTGAAGGAATATAATAGAGACTGAAGGTTCCGACCAAACGGAACCCAATAAACTTGTCACTTTGTCTGTTAGAGACAAAAAACATTGACACAATCTATCTGGAAAACCTAAAAAAGGTGACCCCTTGTGAGAGGAATCAAGGAGCTTTTGATAAACAAGATCCTCTAACCCTGTCTTGAAGAAACAACAAAGTTGAACTGTATGAGATGCCGCAGAACGAAAAGACTGAACCAGTACCACGATACCGTCCCAAATAAGGAACACTGAGAACCTTAAAAAGATTCTTAGAGCTGTCGCTAGACCAGAAGGAAAAGCAACAAATTGGTAATGCCTTTGTCAAAAAGAGAATCTCAGAATAATAACAATAATCTGAATGAAAACAGAAAAATGAAGATATGCATCTATTGTATCTATTGTAAACAAATAATGCCATCACTGACTTAAAAGGCAGAATGACCTTATAAACACCATTCTAAAAGTTAGTACACTATATGAAAGTTCAAAAAGAGTTTTCTATCTTTGGAACAATGAATAGTCTTGAATAAAACCCCCAAAACCCAGTTCCTAAAATGAAACTGGAATAAATACCCCAGAAAACTCCAGGTCTGAGCAGCGCTTGAGCCCCAACGGGTGACCACCCGCACTTCACCAGTACCCAAACATATAGGTCTGAAACACACTTCAAGGAAAGTGTTAGTCTTACTGGAATAGCTGGAATATGACAGAGAAAAAAGACTTCTCACAGACGGTTTTACTCTGAATCCTATTCTGTACCCAAAGTCTAAGAAGTTTGGACCGAATAGAACCAAACAAATTCAAAAAAGTCTTAACCTGCCCCTTACCAGCCAAGCCTGGAATAAGAACCGCACCTACAAGCAAATTTGGGGAGCTGACTTTGAACTTTTAAAAGGCTTAATTGAATGAAGAAAAAAACTTCCAATTATAAACATGTCACTTGGGGAAGAATTCAGATTTCCATTCCTTAGTAAGAACCAGAAAACTAATATAAGCTTAAAGTTTAGTCTTAGAACCTCAATCTTGAAGCCCAGAGTAACAGTTAAAGAATTGAATCCAAATTATGAACCAATAATTGATTATCTTGGAAAAAAAGAAATATGGATTTTAGAAATCAAATTAGGCATTTCAAGATTGAAATCACAAAGTTATTCTAGCTAAAAATAGCCTAAAGACATAGATTAAACCTCATTTGCGAAAATATTTAATTAAAATGACAACACAAATGAAATTATTAGCATGTTAATCAAGTTAAAGGACCAGTCAACACACTGGACCTTGCGCAAACAACAAATGCAAGACAGCAAGACAAAGCAATAGCACTCAGTCTGAACTTCAAATGAGTAGCAGATTTTGTCCTTTTTAACAAGGCTAAACAAATCATAATCCGATACTTGATCTTAAAGTATCCAACCAGAAAGATGAAGCAATTGCAACTCAGCAAATAAATTACAGGTCTAAAAAAAGTACCTGAAAAATAATTTTCCTTAAATAAGATACAACCATCTGAAGGAAAAAAAATAAATACTATTTGCTATAAGAATAATAGTATATTAGCAGGAGTAGAGATAGCCCCATTAACTTGAGGAATCGTTCCTCAAAACTAACTGCCGGCAAAGAATACAATTTAAAAACCTTATAAGAAGGACCTAAAAGAAAATTCTCAGCCTATTCCATTCCCTAGTATCAGAAACTGGAAAAACCCTCTGAAGAAATCACAGAAGATAAATAAGCAGAATTTAAATGTTAGCTAGTCTTTAAAATCCAAAGAACAAGTTACTTCATTATCCAAAATAATCAACAACTTTTGAACAAAAGAACAAATGTACTCTATTAAAAAATAAAAAGCAGATTTGTTAGTGTCCAATATCTGATGAAGAAAAATTCTGAATGAGAAAAAAAAAACACCATCAGAGAAGGATATTCATTATGTTGTTGGTCATTTGAAACTTTATCAACTAAAAAAAGAAGTTTGAAAAAGACCTAAAAAATTTATTAGAAGGCGGGAAGTCAGACAAAGCCTTTAACATAGAATCAGAAAAATATTCTTATAAATTTCTAAGTATATCTTGTACATAAGATGTAAAAAGAATAGCAATATATAAAGCATAAAATACTAATGGATTCTGCATGTAAAAGTTTATCATGATAACTTATTACAAACCCATAGCTAAAGATAAACATTCATAAACATTTAGAATAAAATGAAACTTAGTTTTGGTAGGAACTGATCTCAGTCAACAGGAATCCCTCAGCATGTTCTGATCCAGGAACAGTGTATGGGAAAAATCTTGGCAATATGTAATAGAAAATAACAAACATATTAAGCAAAATTATCAAATTCCTTCAATGACAGTTTCAGGAATAGGAAAAAATGCAAAACAAACAAGCCTCTAGCAACCAGAAGCAACAAAAAGAGAGACTTAAATAATGTGAGAAAAAGTGAAACAAGGTAATGACGCCCACATTTTTGGCGCCAAGTATGACACCCACATTATTGGCGCCAAGTACAACGCCCCATATTTTTTTGCCGCCAAGTATGGACACCACAATCCTCTGACGCCGAAAACGACGCCCACATTTTTTGGCGCAAAAAAACTTCTGAACACACAGGCGTCAAAAAAATGACGTAACAACGAACAAACTTCCGGCGTCAACTACGGCTCCGGAAATGACAAAATTGTGCGCCAAAAAAGGTCGCGCCAAGAATGACGCATTAAATTGAAGCATTTTCTGCCCCCGCGAGGCCTAACAGCCCGCAGGGAAAAATAGTCAATTGAAAATTTTTCAAAGTAAGAAAAAAATATTTATTCATATGCTATTATCCCAAATAATGAAACTGACAGTCGGAATGAAGGAATACTGATTATCCTGAATCATGGCAAATATAAGTTTAAAGACATATATTTAGAACTTTGCATATAAAGTGCCCCAACCATAGCTTAGAGTGTCACAAAAAATAAGACCTACTTACCCAGCACACTCATCTACATATACGTAGATAGCCAAACCAGTACTGAAACGAGAATCAGTAGAGGTAATGGTATATAAGAGTATATTGTCGATCTGAAAAAGGGAGGTAAGAGATGAATCTCTACGACCGATAACAGAGAACCTATGAAATAGATCCCCTAGAGGAAGACCATTGTATTCAAATAGGCAAATACTCTCTTCAACATCCCTCTGACATTCACTGCACTCTGAGAGGAAAAACCGGGCTCCAGCCTGCTGCGAAGCGCATTCAAACGTAAGAATCTAGCACAAACTTACTTCACCACCATCCATGGGAGGCAAAGTTTGTAAAACTGATTGTGGGTGTGGTAGAGGGGTGTATTTATAGGCATTTTAAGGTTTGGGAAAACTTTGCCCCTCCTGGTAGGAATGTATATCCCATACGTCACTAGCTCATGGACTCTTTGCTAATTACATGAAAGAAAACACAAAATTAAAATCCACACACACAATCAGCACCAACACAGGTAAAAACTTACAATCCACTGACACTAATGTTGTAAACATATCCTATATTGAGTTAACTGACTTGTAAACACCTTTCCTATGGTGGTTGAGAGGGATCTTATCACCTTAGCTAAGTCTGTGGAAAATAAAAATAAAAAGGTTTTCCCTTCTAATATGACAAATGAACAAATGACTATAGTCAGAATTGTGCAAAATAATCTAAACTTAATAATTTCCCAATCGGATAAAGGTAGGCCCTATTGTGGTTCAGGACAGGTCTCAATATACAGAAGAATCAACTTAATGATGACATGACCTACAAGAGAATCACCTTTAATCCGACCACTACATATAAAAAGCAGCTAGACAGTTTTTTGTTGAAACAAAAGAAAAGGGAGTCCATTACAAACTAATACTATGGAGTTCATGAGAAGTACATGCAGTGCCAGTCTTCAAACATCTACTCAAGGTACACAAGACACTAGCACCCCCCCCCTCTGGTAGGCCAATTATTTCAGGAGTAGGAACATTAGGAGATAAACTGGGAGCATATATTGACTCTATTTTACAGCCTATCGTGAAACAGTCTCCGGGTCACATTAGAGATACTAAGCATCTGTTAATATTACTTGAGAATACTGATATACATGATGTCACCTCTCTTTATTCATGTATACCACATAATAAAGGAATAAAAGCTCTGATACACATTCTTAGCCTCTATAGTGACTATGATGATACATAAATGCAATTTATTAGAGACACTGTTTTCTTCTTGCTTACCCATAATTATTTCTCATTCGATAGGTAAATTTTATGTGCAACAATGCGGTTACGGCGCGATGGGGGTAAAATTTCCGCCCTCATACACCAACTTACACCCTGAATGACTTTGCAATTGACAAGATATTTTCATCTAATAATCCATTTAAGTCCAATAAAAATGTTATTCCCGTTACACTGATTACTTGCTTTTAATATGGCATGGAGACCGAAATTTGATACTGGATTTTGCCAATTACTTAAATAATAATGATATGAACTTGAAGGTTTACCTGAGTACTCGGACAAATTTCATTCTTGTATTTACTAATCTCTATAAGTTCTACAAATAAAACAGTGACGGACTGAAACATATAGGAAACAAAATAGCGGGTAATACTATCCTAAGGGCCAACTCACACCACCCAACACATCTCAAAAATGCTATTCCTAAAGGTCAGTTTATAAGCCTGAGGCACAACTGTACAGTTGTACAGAATATGCAAAATGTGTGGAAGGGAGCGCTATAAGAAGAATGGCTAAAGTGGATGCGATAAGATTATTTAATACAAAAAGCCATATATGCATATTTAAAACCTACATGATGTACATATAAACAATAAACAGTTAAAAAATAATAGGATAAGTAAGAACAATATGAAGAAATTAAATTCTCAATGTAGTAGTCACAGCATAGACCATACCGTGGTTAGGTACACAGATGGAATGCTTGGAGAAGCAGGAATGTACCAAGAATGTAAAAAATGAATATACAGTGTGTCAATTGGTTGTCCTTGTCTGTGTAAGTGTTGACTTCAAAGAAGATAAAATTCAAAGAATAATAAAATACAAACTTGGTGGGATGAACTCCATGTATATGTGCTATAAATCAAAAATGTCCCAAAATTGGCCCAAAAAGTCCCAAAACAAATTGTCCAAAATAAAAGTGAAAGTTAATCCATAAAAAACAAAATGATGAATAATAATGTGAAAAATCCAAAGCGTGAAAAAAGTATGAATGAATCAGTAAGAGGTGGCAACAATCTTCTGATGTGTTTTCAAATGAAAAAAATGAAAAAAAATTATGTTGAACTTGCAATGGTGAATTTAATAAAAGATGAAATAAAAACTCAATATCTAGAAGATATCAAGGGTGATATCCAAAAGGAATAACAATAAAAATACATAAAAAAAAACTCAAATAAGATAATATCCTGAAACCTGTGAAAACAAGGAAAAAACAATGGTTCAATAAAGTTTTTTAAACTTGAGATAATAGAAATAAGCTCACCCAGTAGTATGTCACGCGGTTTCGGCCTTTCCCAGGCCTTTTTTTTTTTTTTTTAAAGTAAACAATACAAGGAGATCTGTAATATTGTACATAGAGCAATACCTATCTTAGAAAAGAATCCCATTATAGGGAAATATGTTTCTGAGAAGGGTATACATTGTGCGTCCAGAAGGGCAAAGACACTTGAAGACATCCTTAAGAGAGATTTATCTAGTAAAGTTGGACAAACCAAGAGCTGGTTGCACCCTAAAAGGGGTTTCTTCTAGTGTGGAACTGTGCCTTGCATGAGTTGTGATTACTTGTCCAAAGCTGATGATTTCTGTTCAAGTGTGACAAATAAGAAATATAAGATATTTGGTCACTTAACTTGCAACTCTAGATATGTAGTGTACTTGTTGACATGTAACATTTGTAAGAAACAATATACTGGACACACGACCCATCTTCTGAAAGACTGCATTAGGGAACACATTAATTCTATCAAGGCTGACCCATCCAAGACACTAGTGGCTAAACATTTTTAAACTACATGGAGATTTGGGCTCTGGTAATGTTATAGGCTATAGATCGGGTACAGAACAATATCAGAGGAGGTTACAAGCTTGCTAGGTTAAATAGGAAAGAAACATACTGGATATTTGTCCTACAAACTGGTACTCCACATGGCATTAACGAGATTTGGGATCTCAAAGCCTACACAGGCATAAAATAAGAATTATATTTTTCAAATTTGATTTATAGCCTGTATGAAGTTACTTTTAAATATCAATGCTAGAATACATGATAAAATATACTACACACCAGGGGATTAGTTCTAGTTCATTTACTTGTTCCCAATCCTGTAATTTTCATCTTCTCTTCTTTCTTTTCTTCTCTTTTGTACAGGTTTGGACATAAACATTTTCATACTAAGATCGAGATACTATTTTAACAACTCCAGAATTTATATACTAATATGCACAGTTATTATATACATTTTCTTTTACTAATGCTGGATTGCTGTATAAATTACCCTATTTATCTTGCTTCTATGTATTTTTTGTATTTTTGGAAAACATAATTCCAATATTGTTTGATTTGTACCATCTTATCTTTAGAGATACTGTACATTCCATCTAAGGTTTAGAAAAGAATAACAATATTATTACTACATTGCATGTAGCACATTTGGGGTTATTTGATACACTGTTTATCTATGCACTTATTTGCAACACTGTTTTCAATTTGTACAACAATGGGTTAAATATGTGTGCTATTTAAGACTTGAAGGGGAGTTACCACTTATCCCTGACGAAGTGCCTGTCAGCATGAAACGCGTAGGATGTTTCTACTAGCATGTTTGGCTCTTGCATGAGCATCCCTTTATACAAATAAAGGTGTCTTATACTTTCACCACCAACAAGGATTATATTTTGGCTTTTGCCTAAGTATATATATATATATATGTTGATTCAAAATAGTCAAGTGTTTAACTCACATGTAGAGGAGGAGAAAAAAAACAACAACCATAAAAAAACCACAACTTCTTCCCCACATCTCACCCCCCCCTCCCTGCCCATGACAACACAACTCAGAAAATAAGAAAAATCTCCCTAATAAAAAACACTCTATTATTATTTTGTTTCCTTTATGCGTCTCAGAATCACCCCGTCTTATAAACCTCTTCCCACTCTCCCCTCAACGATGCTGTTAGCAAATAGCTATGTTTTTATTTGAGTATCTATCTATTCTTGTTTTCTTTACATACTGATACAGGTTTGTATTCAGGTACCAGGTATTATAACAGGTATTATAACACTATTTGACTAATTAATTTGGCATTTCTAGCCTGTCAGTCTTCCTCTCCCTGTTCTATAGTTTTTGGGTTTCATGTTTTTATTCCATGGATTTTTTAGCGAAATAAATTATTGTCTGACTTTTACATTATCTCCTAAACCATTTCACCCTAAACATCATGTCTCACTAAGGGGCATATACTACATTTTTGTATTTGAAGAAGATGCATACATTATAAAAAGGCACAATGAAAATCGTATTTTAAAAATCATACAAAACAAATAATTTGACCATTCACACAAAAATGTATTGTTAAGGTGCATCAAAAAGGTAAAATATGTAGGTAAATTACACAGGAATAAATCACATTAAGTATTCATAGCATAAATTGTATTTTAAATATACTGGATGTGCAAAAAACATATAAATTTGTACTTATAAGTACAAAATACAAAGCATAATTGTTTTTTGTAAAATGGGCTAAACAACGGCATTCTATGGATGTGTATGAAATTGTCCCTCTAATTCCATCGTAATAATCTAAAAATGTCTGCCCTATACACTGTTTTTTTCTCGCAACTTAAAAGGTAGCAAGATTTTATTAAAATACTAAAAACAGTAATTTCTCTGAAAGGAAAACCTATCCATGCAAAAATAACAGCAACTTTAAGCTACAGTGCGCTTAAAACATTGGGGCATATTTATCAAAGCATCAACTAAAAATACGCTTGAATCCCATGTCGTATTTGTCGCGAGATTGATCTGCCATAGTTATCAAAGCGTCAAGATCGGCAAATGTTGAAATTTGTGACGTAATATACTCTCCCACGATCTCAATCCGACACAGATCGATGCTTGCGTCATTACAGATGTTTCGAATTCAGATTTGACTCTATTTGACCCTTTTCCGTATGCTTGTGTCTATTCCGACGCAGCGTACCTAGTTTTCAATCCGCCACCCATGAGGAGTCTGAAAACACAGAAAGCTTATGTTCGATGCTGCAAGAGAATGAAGTATATTACATAATAAAAGTAAATTAGAAACTCTATTAAAATTGTATACCCTTTCTAAATAAAACAATATTATTGCTCCACATTTGGTGCACTAGTAGATATAGGGATACAAATTAAAAATACATCACTACTTATGGATTATGTTGCAAATTTGTCTCTCATTACAAAGCAAGAGGACAATATTATTTCTCCAAATTTGTTAAAAAGTTTTGCCCCAAATTAGTTGCACTAATAGATATAGAGATAAAAATGAAATAAATACACAACATAATATAGCTAACTTCCTTTTTTCATTTTTGTGAAAAATCTATGTGCACCATGTTTAAGCCATGTAATACAAGTCACACTCTCCACTTCGCACCAATTTTGACGCAACAAATTTCGCACCAATTATGATGCAAATTTCTAAACAACTCACACACTAGTGAATTTTTCAATCACATGATTTATGACATTAGCCAATCTGATTCAAATATACATTTTAAACTATCACTAACTAATCAAATTGCTCGATACTTGTGTCATTCATCAGAACTTGTAAGTGCCATTTGTTACATTGTGTATTATACTTTGAAAGTATGTACTGTATATGTGAAATTAGTATTAAAGATAAACATTGATGCTGACATTAGGACACACAGTATAATATTTTAGACAATGATTTTAAATTTTGAATTGATGTTTGATTCAATATAATCTTAACCTGATAGCTCAAAGGGATAGCCCACCTAACATTAAACTGTCATGATTCAGATACATCAGAAATTAAAATTACCTCTTTACTGTCATGTTATTTTCAGTGTATTTCTTTCTTCTCTTGAATTTATTTTTCAGTAAGAAATGTAATCTTATATGCCAGCCCATTTTATAACACCTGTATAGGGGTGGTTTTTAAAACTACATTGCAATCAGGAGGGGTTACACAGGTACAGAGAGAAAACTGTCCCAGCTCTTAAAAAATACATTGATTGCAAATAAATACATATGATACCCTGATGACATGCTATATTCGCGATTATTTCTGCTCATAATAATAATACATTTATACTATATACATATAGTGGTATAAATAAACACTGAGGTATATAAAAAGGGTACTGAATTGAAAGTTGATATACATTGCAAAGAAACAGATCATAATACCCTTTTAAGGTACGACAGTTTTCACAACAACAGATTAAAGGACTCATTACCTAGGAGTCAACTGATTAGGGTGGACAGAATTGTCAGTGAGCAAGAGATAAAAAAACTAGGTTTAAGGAAATGGGCAAAAAGTTTCTAGATAGAGGGTATCCAGCAGTGCTAATTAATCAAGAGATACAGAATGTACATAAAGTAAGGGATAGAGATAAAGCAAGACAAGCTAAAGATGATAAATTGATTTTCATATCCCAACATAATGAGTACAGTAATAAGATATCTAAGATCATAAGACGGCACTGGCATATCATCCAGGATTGTAATAAAGAAATAAAAGTATTGCAGAATAAACCTATTATGGCCCACAAGCGGGTTAAAAATCTTGGTGACTTTCTAGTTAAATCTGACTTAGGATCTAAACGAACAAATAAAGAAAGATATATCACTGAGAGGAATGTTGGTTGTTACCCATGTCTAGGGTGTGGTAATTGTAATTCTGTTATCAAGGGCAAGGAATTTGTACACCCTATAAATGGTCATAAATTTAAGTTAAAATCACATTATACATGCAAATCCACATATGTGGTATATATAATTAAATGCCCATGTGCCCGTATTTATATAGGTGAAACGACCCAAAGCATGAGAAATAGACTCAATCAACATAAGTCAAATATTAGAAAGAAAGGTCTTCCTCTGAGCAAACTCATTTCTAAATCTCTTTTTGCAATATCACTTTTTAAAAAACTTCTGATTCTGGTTCACGTACTCCTCTATTTATTCTCTTGATTATTATATCATGAGTTTTTTCCGAAGGTTTAGGGTTGTAAATAAATTCATAGTTAATACAGGATAATTATTATATCTCGTTCCCTACAGGATTAAGACAAAGAGTTAATACATTGTATAAAACATAATATCAGTGTCCTTAAAAATTCACATAAATATGCGTTTAAGTCTTTAAATAAAAAGAGGTGTGAAATCGAGATTTAATAACATTTCTGTATATGTACATTTGCTTTTTACCTGTATTTTGTAATTTACCTGTTCTTTGTGTAAATATATTGTTTTTACTAGTATCTCTATCTACGGATGGCAGTATCCACATACTTAGATCACAATTGCATTTATATGTGTAAGCAAGAGGTGAAAGGGTTACTCCAAGCACAAGGTGTGTTATTTTGGATCCTGAATGTGATTGGTTGAAACTGCCTTTAAATTTAGAGACAGGTGCATAATTGTGTATGCATGATTAAGAGACTGTGGTCTCGAAACGTTGCATACCTGTCTTGTATGCTTTTAATCATTTAATAAAGAAGATTCCTTTACTTCACTGATGCTGTGGACTGTTTGATTGTTTTGCATTGTGGAGCTGGAGGTCGCCAGCTTAACCAATTTGCATCAGAGCCTAGGAAGGCATTGCCCTGTGCCGGTCTCATCTTACAGTGCTGTATAAATAAACACAGAGATATGACAGACAACATTGTTTAGAACAAAAAAAAGGAACTTAGGGACATGTAAATATGTTTGCAAAAGACTTCTGACATAACACACACATATATATAGTATATGTTTTTGGCGGGGGTTTTTATAAATAAGGGGATCGTATGTGGATCCACATCAGCGATGTCTGGCCAGCGTATTGTTGCTGGCAAATGCACTAAGATTGACGCTTTGATAAATATGCCCATTGTATTAATGTTGCTTTGATTTCTTGGTATATTTTATTGAAGAAGCAGCAATGCACTGAGCGCTAGATGAACACATTTGTAAGCCAATGAAAATGGACATACAAGTTCAGCCACCTATCAGCAACTAGCTTCAAGCTCCTGAGCCTATCTACATATGCTTTTCAACAAATAGTACCAAGAGAATGAAGCAAATTTGATACTGGAAGTAAATTGGAAAGTTGTTTAAAATTGTTTGCTCTATCTGAAACATTGAAGAAAAATTTGAGGTTTCATGTCCCTTTAAAGTTTAGCTTGCAATGTGTGGGGGGATTTGATGGAGTTAATAAGTAACAGATATTGTACCAAATATATAAATCATTACAGGTATGATATATACCAGTACTGTATAATAGTATATAGTAATTTAGATACGTATCTGTTGTGGATTCTTTAAAAAGCAGGACCAAACAACTAGAATACTAATTGTATAGAGAAATACACATTAGAATTTTTTAGAAAAGAATACCACAAAAATAATAAATAGCAAACTCCAACTTGTGTATGGATATAGGATTACTCTAAGCGTTAAAAATGTTCCATAACATTCATACTTTAAATTTTTATTAGGTACTAGGAACAGCCATTCACGCAGTAGTAGCAAGAAGAAGTTAAAAACACTTGAACCCAGTTAACATGGGAATAATTAAATAAGCAACAATGATATTGATTTGCCTAGTGCCCACAGAGGAGAAATTGTAAAATAAGCTAAGCCCTTACAATCCGAGGGCTAAATTTACTTTTATTATTACTTCTTAAATAATGGGCACCAGTTATCAACAAAAGTTAGTAGAGGCTAGAATTCTATTTTTAACATGGGTAAGCAGTTAAAAGCGATAGACAGGAGAGAGCAAGCTGCTCCTGCTGGACCCCTGACGCGCGTTTCACAGAACACTTCCTCAGATTACGCTTAGAGTAATCCTATATCCATACACAAGTTGAAGTTTGCTATTTATTATTTTTGTGGTATTCTTTTCTAAAAAATTCTAATGTGTATTTCTCTATACAATTAGTATTTTAGTTGTGTGGCCCTTTAAAGTTTAAACATACGCCGTGTTCCCCCTGTGTACTTTGTCCTCCTTTCTGAACTTTTACATTGCAGAGAGGTCTCATTATTTCTATGTGCGACATCTCGCCACTCTCACGAGCAGCTCATTTTCTTTGATAATTGCACGAAAACTGTCTCTGTGAGGCTTTGGATTTTTACTTGCAAACTTTTGGCCCTAAATCTTTGTCACCTAAAATAATGGTAAATAAGTACAAACATGCTCTAAACTTGTGGAAACTTTGTATTCTTTGACCAAAAACTATTTTCTGTGGTGTAACATTACAATATCATTCTCACCGTATGTGATGTTTGACTTGATCTCCTTAATTAGCTATCTTGTTAAGCTTAAATAGTACAACTAACATTGTATTCTTTTATTAGCTGTAATAATTAATTCATCTAACCTAACATCTGCCTTATGCAACAGATTAATAAGAACAATTGAAAACATCTTTGCATGGCTGGTTTAAGCAGATATATTTTTTCTTTTGTAGTATTTTATACATGTTTTAGTGAGAAAATTGAAATGAAAGACACAGATTCTACAAACAATGGCCTTTGCATAGCAAGAAACACAAGTCTTTGTATACTAATTTTCTAAAGGTTATACGTAAATCAGATTCAAAGAAAAGAATCAATTGAAATTACACTAAAGTGACCTTATACATACACTAAACATCATAACTGTGTCCTTTTAATATTTACGACCACTCATGGTCTGTTTCTATGATAAAATAACAAATAATGGGCTAGATTACAAGTGGAGCACTAACTTTTACTCGCATGCTAACCGCTAAAAGTAAACTATTAACATGGTCGGGTTAGCGCATTTATTAAAAGTTAAGGCCAAAATACTTTAATGGGGAGGGCTTTAAAAAAAAAAAAACTAAACTAACACTCACAGGCTGCCGATGATTTTTCTGCAACTTTGAATAATAATAATGTAGGACTTCAGTTTACTCATGATTGGCAGAAAAATAAGACTAATTTCTTGGACATCTCTGTCTTAGGAGATGGAAAAGGAGGCAAAATAGTCTCTGCTCTCTATTGAAAACCAATTTCAGGCAATAGCCTTTTACATGCTTGTAGTTGCCAGCCGCAACATGTGTTTAAAGGAATTGCTAAAAGTCAGTTCCTACAAGCAAAACAAAATTGTACTCTTGAAGAAACTTTTCGTATGGAGAGCAGAGACTTGAAAACACAAATGTTAAAAAGAGGCTACCCAAAAAAATTAATTGACAAGGCATTTTTTGAGATCAAAGATGCAGAAAGAGGTTCTTTGCTAGAAAAGCAGAGGGGGATGCCAAGTAACATAAAATTGCTTAATCAGCATGAACGCAAATTTATCACATCATACTCCAACCAGTATGAAGATGTGTGCCGAATAATCAAGAAAAAATTACCAATATTAATGGGGGACAAATGCTTAAGGAATACTATTGAACAAGGGTGTATGTTTGTTCCAAAAAGAAATGTGACATTGGGTAACATACTTGCCCCAAGCATGTTAAGAAATTAAACCAATTCTGGGCCATCCTGGATGAGGTTCAATGGTACTTTTAAATGTGGAAGAAAAGCATGCACATCATGCGATTATATCAACATTTCTTCAACATTTAAGTCCCATGTCACGGGAGAAGAATTTCCAACCAGAGGTTGTGTAAACTGTAAAAGTACATTTGTTATTTATATAATAGAGTGTACAAAATGTACAAAACACTACACAGGTAGGACTACAAGAGAGGTAGGCAAATGTATTACAGAGCATCTGTCCTATATCTCTAATAAATGTAAATACTCTGCCCTCTCTACACACTTCATTGACTTTCACCACCAAGATGTCACTTCTTTTAGATGGCAGGCCATAGAGCAGGTCAAAACACCACCAAGGGGTGGAGATAAGCTACCAATACTGTGTAAACAAGAGACATACTGGATTTTTAAAACCAAGTGTTTATTGCTGTACGGCTACAACTCAGAGTATACAATAACAAAAATCAATAGTAGTTTGGGAGCGCTAGAAGCTAAATGAGAAAGTCTGGAGACTGAAGGACAATTTAGCAAAAATATATTTATTAAAACAATATAAAACAAGTATATAGCTTTTAGAATAGATTGTGGGACGTCTCCCTTTGTAATTTAAGAACAAGTAAAATTTACTGCTTAAAAAGAGCACTTTGGTATATTTCTCTAAAAGATTCCACCTAGGTTTTTTCTTTAAATCATTTATCTTTGATTTCCACCTTAATTCTGATTCTGAGTGGCCGCAAGAGATTTCTCAGATATTATATCGGTTTCAACTTTTATATTGTTACTTTGTATCAGAAGGAAGCAATTTGCATACCATAGTCCAATATATTGTTGTTTTATACAGTTTAGGTTGTTAACTTTTTGTAGCAATGTCTTTTGGTATGTAATATATATACAAAGTTGGCTGTACTCAGTAAAAATTGATATTTTTTGGTAGGGCTTACCGGCTCTTCTGACACATCTGTGTCTGATGGTATCTCGGTCTCTCTTACCGTTTTTTTTCTTTGTGTCTCTCCTCCTTGTATGATGTAGGTATCTCCGATGTTGAGAATGAAAACCTAGACCACGCTCCTGCGTGTATGGGTTTTTTCTCTATCGGTTTGAAGCGACTTTGGCCCCTAGGTCAGGATCTCGTTTTCCCCAGGCAGCTTCTTGATATAGGTGCACGTCTCAGCGTGTAGATATAATCTTGGACTTGAAATACAAACGGCCGTTTGTTTTTTTGAACTTTCTTTTCCCTCTGTTCCTTTCAATAGGGGATAGGTAAAGTTGTTTGTCCAATAATTAGAAAGCAGGTAACAGCAGGTAATGTCTACGCGTTTCGCCAGCAGGCTTTGTCAAGACGGATAGTGTTTGTTTTGAGCCCGGCAGTTTAAAAAGCCCTCTTTTCTTTTTGATTGGTCTGTTGTTCCTTCGTTTTGATAGGTGTGATTTTTAAGGTGGATTTCTTTAGTATAAGTAAGGTGGAATCTTTCCAGGTCTTTATTGCTTACTTCTGATAATTCTTATGTGTCTTTGGATATCTAATAATTATAGTTTTTTTGTTATGATATATATATATAATGTAATATATTCAGAATTAGTTATAGTGACATTCTCTATGATGGAATTCTATCACATTTAGCTTTTTTATTTGAAACAAAAATAATTTTTTGCAATGAAATTCAAAAGACAAATTAATTCAAAATACAGTATTAGAAAGATTTTGAAACTTATAATTTCTTAATCTTAATGTGAGGTTTAGCCTTTACTTAGGCAGAACTAATTGCCTTTTTTGCTTTTAGAGTTATATGATATATAGCTTTCTGATGTATAGTGAATGATTGGTATTTTGCAGAACTTTTATTTCTGAACTTTATATTTCCCCTTTATTTATCGTGTATATTTGTTTCTTTAACTGTTTGTTTATCTAATTGCACACTATTCTAGAGAGGATCAAGTTTTTTTAAATTGTGTTATATATATTTTCATTGACTTTTAAGACAGAAGGAAAGGGGACAGGTCTAATTCTGAATTTAATCCTGCTGGATAAAGAGTTTGCATATTATAAATTAGCTCTGCTTCTGTTCTTAGGAGTTTTTCTTCAAAATTGCCTCCTCTCCATTCTGGTTTTAGCTTTTTTATGCCCCAGAAGGTGAAGTCTTTTAGATTGTTTTTGTGTATTTCTCTAAAGTGGGTATATAAATGTGTGTCTAGATTCCCTCTGTCTATACATGATAGATGTTCGCGTATGCGTTCCCTTAGAGTCCTGGTGGTCTCTCCTATGTATTGTAATTGGCATGTGCATTGTATAATGTAGATAACACCCTTATCCTGACATCTTATGGTTTCTTTTATATGATGAACTAAACCATTTGTATTTGACTTAATTTTCTTACATTTGTTGCTAAATTTACAAGATCTGCAGCCGAAACAGGGGTAGAAACCAGCTAGTTTGTTTCCTAATAGATCTTTTTCTAGTGTTGAATTTGTTTTAATTTGTTTAAACTCACTGGGAGCTAGTATTTTTTTTTTAAATTTTTTGCTTTTTTAAAGATGATTTTCAGATTATCTGCCATTTTTTCACCTATAAGGGGATCTGTTTGAACTAGGTGCCAGTGTTTTTTGATTATTTTTTGTAAAATATAATGATCACAATTATAATCAGTAATTAGTGCAACATTAAATTTATCCTCTTTCTCTTCTTTATTGTCCAAATTGTTAGAGTTTTTATTTTTATATGTAAGTAGAGTGTTACTATCTTTTTGATCTACCTGTTCTTTTGCCTTTTTTATTGTTTCTATATTATACCCTCTGTCTATAAATTTCTTTTCAAGTATCTCGATTTGTTCTAAATAATCTGAGGTTTTTGTACAATTTCGTTTTATTCGGAGGTATTGTCCTTTGGGGATATTTTCCTTCCATTTATTTAAATGACAGCTTTTAAAGTGTATTAGGTTATTTGCGTCTACTTTTTTGAAGTGTGTTTTTGTTGTTATTTCTTTTTCAACAATTTCAATATCCAGGTCTAGGAATGTAATTTTTTCTTTACTTATATTGTGTGTGAAGTTTATTCCTATATCATTATTATTCATGTCTGTGATGAATTTATCTAGCTCCATGGATGACCCTTTCCATATAAAGATGATGTCATCAATGTACCTCTTATAGAGCACGAGATTTGCACCGAGCTCATGTTTGGGAATTAATTCTTCTTCCCATTTTCCCAAAAATAAATTTGCATAGCTCGGTAATTATAGGGAAAATTACCTGTGAGGGAGCTTTGAGAAAAAATACCTGGCGCTGCTCTTTATATACTTATATCTTACAACTCAGAGTATGACATTATCAATTACTGGCAGAAATAATCATAACAGCCTATTTTCCATTTACTGGGTATTTATCTAGAATTGACTTGTGTGCAAAGCGACAACATAATTTATACCATCTGATATTAATTCGTACATAAACTAAGACTAAATATAATGTAAAAATAAGCCATGTTATAGAGAACACAGACTTACACTCTGGCATCTATTTATCAAGCCATCAACTGCAAATACGCTGGAATTCCGCAGCGTATTTGTGGCGAGCCTGATTCCCCTTAGTTATCAAACCCTACAGAAGTAGAATTTTGTGACATAACATACTATCCGCCGGACTCAGTCCGACACAGATCGATGCTTACATCATTACAGATGTTCTGAACGCAAATTTGGCACAATCTGACTACTTTTGCTAGTTATCAAATATCTACCAGGTACGCTCGCCACTATTCCGGCCCAGCGTACCTGGTTTTCAATCCGCCGCCCTGGAGGCGGCGGATACCATAGGAATCAATGGGAGTCTGAAAGCAGTGAAAGCTCATGTTCGCTGCTGCCCGATATCCCATTGATTCCTATGGTAACGTTTACACCTAACACCCTAACATGTACCCTGAGTCTAAACACCCCTAATCTGCCCCCCCTACACTGCCGCCACCTACATTATACTTATTAACCCCTAATCTGCCGCCCCGCCACCTCCACCACCTACATTATACTTATTAACCCCTAATCTGCCCCCTACACCGCCACCACCTACATTATATCTATTAACCCCTAATCTGCCCCCCCTACACTGCCGCCACCTACATTATACTTATTAACCCCTAATCTACCCCCCCCTACATTGCCACCACCTACCTACATTTATTAACCCCTAATCTGCCACACCCAACATCACTGCCACTATATTAAGTCTAACCCTAACACCCCATATTTTAAATATAATTTAAATAAATCTAAATACATATTCCTATCATTAAATAAATTATTCCTATTTAAAACTAAATACTTACCTGTAAAATAAACCCTAAGATAGCTACACTATAACTAATAGTTACATTGTAGCTAGCTTAGGGTTTATTTTTATTTTACAGGCAAGTTTGTATTTATTTTAACTAGGTACAATAGTTATTAAATAGTTTATAACTATTTAATAACTTCCTAGTTAAAATAAATACAAATATGCCTGTAAAATAAAACCTAACCTAAGTTACAATTACACCTAACACTACACTATAATTAAATTAATTCCCTAAACTAAATTCAATTAAATACAATTAAATAAAATTATCTAAAGCACAAAAAAACCCCACTAAATTACAGAAAATAATAAACAAATTACAAGATTTTTAAACTAATTACACCTAATCTAATCCCCCTAACAAAATAAAAAAGCCTCCCCAAAATAAAAAAAGCCCTATCCTACACTAGCCCTTAAAAGGGCCTTTTGCGGGGCATTGCCCCAAAGTAATCAGCTCTTTTACCTGTAACAAAAAAAAAAAAAATACAAACCCCCCCAACATTAAAACCCACCAATTGCTCAAGAAAAAATGGAGAAAGTGAAAATTGGAGAAGTACACACACTGTTAAATGTAAGCAAGGTAATGAGTAAGGCCAAGTGCTGAAATGTGTTTACCTGTTACACATCTGCCAACATTTTACATCCCAGTATCTTTAACCCCGGGGTGTCTATCCCCTCCACACAATGTGTTTGTAACTTTTTCTCGATTTATTAGATTTTTTCACTCATGTAGTGATGTTTCGCCACCTGTAAATAAATTACACTTATATATTTGCATCAATCTCGTGTCTGTGCTGCCTACTTATTTTTTACTTATTAAAACCCACCACCCACACAACCAACCCTACTCTAAAACCCACCCAATCCCCCTTTAAAAAAACCTAACACTAACCCCTTGAAGATCACCCTACCGTGAGAAGTCTTCACCCAACCTGGCCGTAGTCCTCAACGAAGCCGGCAGAAGTGGTCCTCCTGACGGGCAGAAGTGGTCCTCCAGACAGGCAGAAGTCTTCATCCAGACGGCATCTTCTATCTTCATCCATCCAGCGCGGAGCGGCTCCATCTTCAAGACATCTGACGCGGAGCATCCTCTTCATCCGACGTCTTCTTGAACAATGACGGTTCCTTTAAGTGACGTCATCCAAGATGGCATCCCTTCAATTCCGATTGGCTGATAGAATTCTATCATCCAATCGGAATTAAGGAAGGAAAATCCTATTGGCTGATGCAATCAGCTAATAGGATTGAGCTTGCATTCTATTGGCTGATTGGAACAGCCAATAGAATGCGAGCTCAATCCTATTGGCTGATTGGATCAGCCAATAGGATTGAACTTCAATCCTATTGGCTGATTACATCAGCCAATAGGATTTTTCCTACCTTAATTCTATCAGCCAATCGGAATTGAAGGGACGCCATCTTGGATGACGTCACTTAAAGGAACCGTCATTGTTCAAGAAGACGTCGTATGAAGAGGATGCTCCGCGTCAGATGTCTTGAAGATGGAGCCGATCCGTGCCGTATGGATGAAGATAGAAGATGCCGTCTGGATGAAGACTTCTGCCCATCTGGAGGACCACTTCTGCCGGCTTCTTTGAGGACTTCGGCCCGGTTGGGTGAAGACTTCTCACGCTAGGGTGATCTTCAAGGGGTTAGTGTTTAGTGGGTTTTAATGTTGGGGGTTTGTAATTTTTTTTACAGGTAAAAGAGCTGATTACTTTGGGGAAATGCCCCGCAAAAGGCCCTTTTAAGGCCTATTTGTAATTTAGTGTAGGGTAGGGCTTTTTTTTATTTTGGGGGGGCTTTTTTATTTTGTTAGGGGGATTAGATTAGGTGTAATTAGTTTAAAAATCTTGTAATTTGTTTATTATTTTCTGTAATTTAGTGTTTGTTTTTTTGTACTTTAGATAATTGTATTTAATTGTATTTAATTGTATTTAGTTTATGAAATTAATTTAATTATAGTGTAGTGTTAGGTGTAATTGTAACTTAGGTTAGGTTTTATTTTACAGGTATATTTGTATTTATTTTAACTAGGAAGTTATTAAATAGTTAATAACTATTAAATAACTATTGTACCTAGTTAAAATAAATACAAACTTGCCTGTAAAATAAAAATAAACCCTAAGATAGCTACAATATAATTAATAGTTACATTGTAGCTAGCTTAGGGTTTATTTTTTGTAGCTAGCTTAGGGTTTATTTTTATTTAGTTTTAAATAGGAATAATTTATTTAATGATAGGAATATTTATTTAGATTTATTTAAATTATATTTAAGTTAGGGGGTGTTAGGGTTAGGGTTAGACTTAGGTTTAGGGGTTAATAAATTTAATATAGTGGCGGCGACGTTGGGGGCGGCAGATTAGGGGTTAATAAATGTAGGTAGGTGGCGGCGGTGTAGGGTGGCAGATTAGGGGTTAATAAATATAATGTAGGTGGTGGCGGTGTAGGGGGTGGCAGATTAGGGGTTAATAAATATAATGTAGGTGGCAGCGGTGTAGGGGCGGCAGATTAAGGGTTAATAAATATAATGTAGGTGGCGGCGGTGTAGGGGCGGCAGATTAGGGGTTAATAAATATAATGTAGGTGGCGGCGGTGTAGGGGGCGGCAGATTAGGGGTTAATACATATAATGTAGTTGGTGGCGGTGTAGGGGGCGGACGATTTGGGATTAATACGTATAATGTAGGTGGCGGTGGGCTCCGGGAGCGGCGGTTTAGGGGTTAAACACTTTATTTAATTGCGGCGGGGTCCGTGAGCAGCGGTTTAGGGGTTAAAACATTTATTAGAGTTGCGGTGGGCTCAAGGAGCGGCGGTATAGGGGTAAACAGTATAGTATAGTGTGCGTGTTTAGTGACAGGGTATCAATAAAGCTGTGAAAAAGCCAAAGAGCAGCGAAATCGATGACTGTTAGTTAACAACAGTCCGCTGCTCATCGTACCATACTTGGTGCATGGCTTTTTGACAGCTTTTTTGATAATTTTGGAGAACGTATTAAGGTCCGTGGCAGCGATGTTAGGCGACCGTATTGGTGCAGTCGAATAAGTTGACAGCTTGATAAATAGATGCCTTTATCTTAATGTATGTTTTGAGAGTGTTTTAAGCAGTTCATGAATCTGGCTTCTGCTCATAAACAGGATGAGAGATATATTTATTAGTTTTACTCAGATTGGTACACATTTATATAATAGATATTATACAACTAATGGCTCCCAAGATATACTAATAGGGATATATACTCATGTAAAACAGAGGATTATTCCCTGATTACACTCCTATAAAGATGTACACTTTGTATATTTTTAGGTTAATTGTTTTTAACCAATCAAAACATGGAGTGTTTAGCATAAAAGGGTGCACCCCCTAACTGGTATTATTCTATGATTACTGTCAATACGACCGAAACTGGTCAGACTTAGCTTTGCCTTCAAGCTTAACCACATGTTGTTGTATGTTCCTACACATACATTTTTAAAGGAATAAATTGATTCTATTTTTCAGCTACTTGGCTTTGTTTTTGGAACTCTTTATTATATTATTTATGGTGGGTAGTGGGGTATCCATTCCGTTGTAAATGAAGCCTTTCTAGTCTGTTGGGTACTTATTTTTTCCTATTTGGCCGTTTACATACATTTTTGAGCAGCAGTGATCACACTTCATTCCCACTAACGGATCCCGGATTTTGGACAAGCAGCACAGTCTGTGCTATCAGTATACAGGCTGTCCGTGGGACATAGCAGTTTCTGATGGCTCCAAAGAGGCGGGCCATGTGAGGACTTACGGCAATTGGCGTATCAGCACACTACCAGCTTGGGTAATACAGCTGACACTGACGTCTTCAAGGAGGAAGCCGGTTCGTTTGTGGATAGGCCGGATCACATCATGTGGTACACCACATCGCAGCCAGCATGAGGAGAAGGGGAAACTGCCTCTGCAAGAATGCTGTATTATGATAAGATTCCGGCTCCACTCAACTTGATCTTACAGCTTCAATTCACACTGATTTTGGTGAATGCTGACCTGTCTGCTCTAACGTAATGTTATGCATTGTTGATGTGACTGGCTGCTTGGGATCATCTGACCACACATTGTTGGGTCAGGGTAACAAATACTACTGACATTATTTTCTTCACAAATGCTATTTTGTGTAACCCGGTCCTTAAGTATATTTGCCAAGTGTCATTGATGAACATTCATAGGCTTTAAGTGCTTTTCTACAGAGACTTTTGCTTATAACACAGCAGCAACATATGGAAGTTGAAATAACTCCTGGCCACATACACCACTTCACCTTCTTCTGTTTTTGACTAAACTAACACTTATTGCTCGCGTGCTAACCTGTAACCGCATTAGACCAACTGTGCTAAAGCTGAAGGTAGTTATGAATACTTTACATTCTATCTTCACATAGAAGAATTTTTTTTTAGTTAAATATAAAAATAGATATATTTATATATGTGTGTGTATAAAACAACTTTAAAAATTTTGGGGGGGGGGGTGAAAAGTGAGTTTAAAATACTCCAGTATGCACAAAATATAGACAGAAGAACTCATTGTGTAGCCCATTAACAAATCTAGACAAGTCAGAATACTTGTTTTCCCACAGAAGACTTCTGGATACATTGCTTCTAATGCAACAAAGAAGTCTGGGTAAGACATGCAAATAAGGTATCCAGAGGTCCATAGTTTTAAAAGTTGTTGGTTTCGCTAGGAAATCATCTCTACCCAGGAGCAATTCAGAACCTACTCCCAGCTGATGAGTAG
Organism: Bombina bombina; assembly: GCF_027579735.1. Taxonomy (NCBI): domain Eukaryota; kingdom Metazoa; phylum Chordata; class Amphibia; order Anura; family Bombinatoridae; genus Bombina; species Bombina bombina. The sequence goes on along the minus strand of NC_069499.1, from coordinate 819,841,045 downwards.
AAAAAAACACGAAACAGCTGTCCTGAGATGGTTCTAAATCATTGTACTAACCCTAGCTAAGCTTAAATACTGTTTATACGGCAATGCTACTGCATAAAGGGAATCTACCTAAAAGCAGACTGAGTAAAAAAGGTAGTCATTGTCAGAAGCTGTGTTTGGAGAAAACTGTGTTTGGAGCAATACAAGGTGGTTTGACGCTGTGAAAAAAATCATAGCAGCTAAAGGTTTTTTCCTGAAAGAAAAGGATTGCTGTGAAAAACAAACACCTGAAATCAAAAAGTAAAGACACTTGTTACCCTGTGTACATTCTGTACTAAAGAGCAGGAAGAATAATTTGGTCTAAGGGATAAGAGACTTGCGCAAGTCTGAAAACATCCACCTGGAATAATTCTGACTGTTACCGACAAACATCAACTCCTGAGGGAAGATTACTTGAAGGAAGGGTAAGACTACCTGCATGGCAGGATTACTACAAAGTCTACCAAAGGTACTAATCATATAAAGATCCTTTAAAAAAAACCCTCCCTAAGGCAAGTCCTAAAAGGCAACTTAAGCATTCAGTAGTTGGCCACTACTAAAGTTTATTGTCAAGGAGAAATATGCATTAGGAGAGACTTTTGTGTAATTGTTACATTTGGAGAGACTTTACATTTATAAAATAACACGCAAAGTTACATATGTCAAAATAAGGGGCATTGCAACAAAATTACCATTTGCTAAAAGAGACTATACAGCTTTCTCTTTAAACAGTCCAGTAAGAAAACACAGAAGCCATTTTCTTAAAGCAGAAGTATATTGAAAACACTTGCATAAAGTTATAAGCTTAGTAATTTATTTTAAATATCTACGCATATCAAAAGTTTTCTTAGAAGAAAGTTTAATTGTTTGTTTTTAAAGGAACAATCTGCTAATTGAATAATTTTGTATTTTATGATTTTTATGTAATGTTTTTTAATAAGTAAAAGTTTTTTTTATAAAATTGGCATATATTTTCAAGTTCTCTTCACTATATACTAGTAAAAAAAAACGAAAAAAAAAAAAACGTACCTGGTTTAACCATATCACAAATATAGAGGCTTTAAACTGAGAGTCCGGAAGTGTTTCAATGTGACATTATATTTATTTGGGTACAGATAAAATTTATAAACATTAGAATTCACATTTAATGTTTCATATATTCAAAACTAATAAAGAACATAACAACCATTATGCAAATTTATAATAAACACAAATAAATACATAAAGGTGTATTTTTCAATAAAAGATAAAAAAAGAGTGATTTATCCTTCAATAATTTTTTTTCCAAAAAGGAAAAGAGTCCAAATATATATATACATTTGAATTTTTTGCTCTTCTGTAGATCATTCACGAATAAATACATAAAGGTGTATTTTTCAATAAAAGAAAAAAAAGAGTGATTTATCCTTCAATAATTTTTTACCAAAAAGGAAAAGAGTCCAAATATATATAATTATTTGAGAACACCCTTATTAAGGTCCCCATTATTAATGTGATCATACCCATATCTCTAACGTTTTGAGCTTACTGAGCGCCCCCGAAAACCATTCTCTGTTTTATTTACATTTTCTCTGTCCAGGAGGAGGACAGTATTTCGGGAGGCAAAAAAGCGTTTTAAGTCCAGCGCTTTATACACTATAAACCCTTTATTTTCTAAAAAAGGTAGTCATTGTAACCCTTATTTGCATGTCTTACCCATAATCCTTTGCTGTAATGGAAACAATGTGTCCAGAGGTCTTCTGTGGGAAAAGTAAGTCTTATGATTTGTCTAGATTTGTTATTGGGCAACACAACGAGTTATTTTCTTTATCTTTCTCTCTCTTACACAACCGTAAAGACATTTATCTTAAAATACTGAAAACAGTAGTTGTGTGCAAAGCAATAGGAAGAATAGAGTAATAATTATAATTATGTATGCGATTTAGTGTTGCTTACAATATTTTAAGCATTTTTATAAATTATTTTTTAAATAGATCTTAGGAATTTTAAAATTTTCTGTTGTGATGCTAGAAATGTAGGCCTAGATTTGGAGTTTGGCGTTAGCCGTGAAAACCAGCGTTAGAGGCTCCTAACGCTGGTTTTAGGCTACCGACGGTATTTGGAGTCAGTGATTAAAGGGTCTAACGCTCACTTTTCAGCCACAACTTTTCCATACCGCAGATCCCCTTACGTCAATTGAGTATCCTATCTTTTCAATGGGATCTTCCTAACTCCGGTATTTAGAGTCGTTTCTGAAGTGAGCGTTAGAGCTCTAACGACAAAACTCCAGCCGCAGGAAAAAAGCAGGAGTTAAGAGCTTTATGGGCTAACGCCGGTTCATAAAGCTCTTAACTACTGTACCCTAAAGTACACTAACACCCATAAACTACCTATGTACCCCTAAACCGAGGTCCCCCCCGCAACTCGATTAAATTTTTTTAACCCCTAATCTGCTGACCGCCACCTACGTTATCCTTATGTACCCCTAATCTGCTGCCCCTAACACCGCCGACCCCTGTATTATATTTATTAACCCCTAACCTGCCCCCCACAACGTCGCCGACACCTGCCTACACTTATTAACCCCTAATCTGCCGAGCGGACCTGAGCGCTACTATAATAAAGTTATTAACCCCTAATCCGCCTCACTAACCCTATAATAAATAGTATTAACCCCTAATCTGCCCTCCCTAACATCGCCGACACCTAACTTCAATTATTAACCCCTAATCTGACGACCGGAGCTCACCGCTATTCTAATAAATGTATTAACCCCTAAAGCTAAGTCTAACCCTAACACTAACACCCCCCTAAGTTAAATATAATTTTAATCTAACGAAATTAATTAACTCTTATTAAATAAATTATTCCTATTTAAAGCTAAATTCTTACCTCTAAAAAAAATCCTAATATAGCTACAATATAAATTATAATTACATTGTAGCTATTTTAGGATTAATATTTATTTTACAGGCAACTTGGTAATTATTTTAACCAGGTACAATAGCTATTAAATAGTTAAGAACTATTTAATAGTTACCTAGTTAAAATAATAACAAAATTACCTGTAAAATAAGTCCTAACCTAAGTTATAATTAAACCTAACACTACCCTATCAATAAATTAATTAAATAAAATACCTACAATTACCTACAATAAAACCTAACACTACACTATCAATAAATAAATTAAATACAATTTCTACAAATAACTACAATTACATAAACTAACTAAAGTACAAAAAATAAAAAAGAACTAAGTTACAAAAATAAAAAAATATTTACAAACATAAGAAAAATATTACAACAATTTTAAACTAATTACACCTACTCTAAGCCCCCTAATAAAATAACAAAGACCCCCAAAATAAAAAAATGCCCTACCCTATTCTAAATTAATAAATTTAAAAGCTCTTTTACCTTACCAGCCCTGAACAGGGCCCTTTGCGGGGCATGCCCCAAGAAAATCAGCTCTTTTTCCTGTAAAAAAAACATACAATACCCCCCCAACATTACAACCCACCACCCACATACCCCTAATCTAACCCAAACCCCCCTTAAATAAACCTAACACTAAGCCCCTGAAGATCTTCCTACCTTGTCTTCACCTCACCGGGTATCAACGATCGGTCCTGGCTCCGATATCTTCATCCAACCCAAGCGGGGGCTAGACATCCACTGAAGAAGTCCAGAAGAGGGTCCAAAGTCTTCCTCCTATCCAGCAAGAAGAGGACATCCGGACCGGCAAACATCTTCATCCAAGCGGCATCTTCGATCTTCTTCCATCTGGTGCGGAGCGGGTCCATGTTGAAGCAGCCGACGCGGATCCATCCTCTTCTTCCGGCGTCTCCCGACGAATGACGGTTCCTTTAAGGGACGTCATCCAAGATGGCGTCCCTCGAATTCCGATTGGCTGATAGGATTCTATCAGCCAATCGGAATTAAGGTAGGAATATTCTGATTGGCTGATGGAATCAGCCAATCAGAATCAAGTTTAATCCGATTGGCTGATCCAATCAGCCAATCAGATTGAGCTCGCATTATATTGGCTGATCGGAGCTGATTTTCTTGGGGCATGCCCCGCAAAGGGCCCTGTTCAGGGCTGGTAAGGTAAAAGAGCTTTTAAATTTATTAATTTAGAATAGGGTAGGGCATTTTTTTATTTTGGGGGTCTTTGTTATTTTATTAGGGGGCTTAGAGTAGGTGTAATTAGTTTAAAATTGTTGTAATATTTTTCTTATGTTTGTAAATATTTTTTTATTTTTTGTAACTTAGTTCTTTTTTATTTTTTGTACTTTAGTTAGTTTATGTAATTGTAGTTATTTGTAGAAATTGTATTTAATTTATTTATTGATAGTGTAGTGTTAGGTTTTATTGTAGGTAATTGTAGGTATTTTATTTAATTAATTTATTGATAGGGTAGTGTTAGGTTTAATTATAACTTAGGTTAGGACTTATTTTACAGGTAATTTTGTTATTATTTTAACTAGGTAACTATTAAATAGTTCTTAACTATTTAATAGCTATTGTACCTGGTTAAAATAATTACCAAGTTGCCTGTAAAATAAATATTAATCCTAAAATAGCTACAATGTAATTATAATTTATATTGTAGCTATATTAGGATTTTTTTTACAGGTAAGTATTTAGCTTTAAATAGGAATAATTTATTTAATAAGAGTTAATTAATTTTGTTAGATTTCGTAAAATTATATTTAACTTAGGGGGGTGTTAGTGTTAGGGTTAGACTTAGCTTTAGGGGTTAATACATTTATTAGAATAGCGGTGAGCTCCGGTCGTCAGATTAGGGGTTAATAATTGAATTTAGGTGTCGGCGATGTTAGGGAGGGCAGATTAGGGGTTAATACTATTTATGATAGGGTTAGTGAGGCGGATTAGGGGTTAATAACTTTATTATAGTAGCGCTCAGGTCCACTCGGCAGATTAGGGGTTAATAAGTGTAGGCAGGTGTCGGCGACGTTGAGGGGGGCAGATTAGGGGTTAATAAATATAATATAGGGGTCGGCGGTGTTAGGGGCAGCAGATTAGGGGTACATAAGGATAACGTAGGTGGCGGCGCTTTGCGGTCGGCAGATTAGGGGTTAATTATTGTAAGTAGCTGGCGGCGACGTTGTGGGCGGCAGATTAGGGGTTAATAAATATAATATAGGGGTCGGCGGTGTTAGGGGCAGCAGATTAGGGGTACATAGGGATAATGTAAGTTGCGGCGGTTTACGGAGCGGAAGATTAGGGGTTAATAATAAAATGCAGGTGTCAGCGATAGCGGCAGCGGCAGATTAGGGGTTAATAAGTGTAAGGTTAGGGGTGTTTAGACTCGGGGTACATGTTAGAGTGTTAGGTGCAGACGTAGGAAGTGTTTCCCCATAGGAAACAATGGGGCTGCGTTAGGAGCTGAACGCTGCTTTTTTGCAGGTGTTAGGTTTTTTTTCAGCTCAAACAGCCCCATTGTTTCCTATGGGAGAATCGTGCACGAGCACGTTTTTGAGGCTGGCCGCGTCCGTAAGCAACTCTGGTATCGAGAGTTGCATTTGCGGTTAAAATGCTCTACGCTCCTTTTTTGGAGCCTAACGCAGCATTTTTTGGGACTCTCGATACCAGAGTTAATTTTATGGTGCGGCCAGAAAAAAAGCCCGCGTAGCGTTAACAGCCCATCTACCGCCAAACTCCAAATCTAGGCCGTAATTTTTATAAATTTATGTTTCTCAGTTTGACAAATGAAAGCGTAAGGTTACACATATTACTATACATTACAATTGCTATTAAATATGAGAAAAACAGTTGTCTTTTTCTATCTAGAGATAAACTTACTATAGCTTCCAGTGGCATTCATGTCATCTTTAACCCTAATGCAAATAACTTATGCTAATAGACAATTTATCCTCAAGTGACTTTCCAAATAGTGATAAATATGACATATGAAATAGAAAACATACTGGCCTAGATTATAAGTGGTGCACTAATGTTAGCATGGGACACGATAAGCAATATCACGATCACGCTGACTAGTGCGCATATAACAAGTTGAAAGTAATCAATGGCACTCGAGCGCAAACAAAATTTGCCCTCAACGGATTAGCACAGCTGAAGAACTAGAGTAAAATGTAAGGGTTAAAAACAAATCTTCACCAAACACATTTAAATAAATTATTACACTTAGATATACACTTTATGCTAAATAAATGTACATATTAATAAAAATGGCTCTCAACGTTTTAAGTTTATATATATATATATATAAATAAATATATATATATGTGTGTGTGTGTATTAGTATGTGTGTAACATATTTTATTACAAAACGATAGTATAAAAGTAAGTAAAAGAGTATAAAACAGATTTTCACTGTACTTCATATAAGCCTATTGTTTGAGGGATTTAGTGCACACATGCACCCCAGACTTTCACTCTGAAGCTAAAATATTACTTTCAACTTGTCACATGAGTTAAAAAATAAAAGTGCTATTGATTGTGCTTGAGTCATGTTAGCACACAATAGTGCTGACATTTTTTTAACCCTATGTGTTAAAATGCTACGCAAACAGGTGTTGTTCCAACTGGGATGTGACATTTAGCAAAAAACAAAAGTAAACAAGAAAATTAGATGGAAGAGCTCATTGTAAATCCTGATGATATGATCATTTCTGTGATTTTTGTTTTTTTCGGCCAAGTGGGCCTGAAATTAATAAATGTTTTGACAGTATTAGGGTATTTAATTAATGGGACAGTCTACACCAGAAATGTTATTGATAATCACTTTATTACCCATTCCCCAAGTTTTGCACTGCCAACATGGTTATATAAATATAATTTTTACCTCTGTGATAACCTTGTATTTAAGCCTCTCCATACTGCCCCTATATTTCAATTCTTTTGACACGTGTATTTTTGCAAATTAGTGCTTACTCCTAGGTAACTCTATCGGTGTGAGCACAATGTTATCTATATGGCACACATGAACTAAAGCCCCCTAGCTGTGAAAACCTATCAAAATGCATTCAGATAAGAGGCAACCTTCAAGGGCTAAGAAATTAACATATGAGCCTACATATGTTTAGCTTTCAACTATTAATACCAAGAGAACAAAGCAAAAATGATAATAAAAGTAAATGGGAAAGTTGATTTAAATGGCATGCCTTATCTGAATCATGAAAGCTTATTTTTGACTAGACTGTCCCTTTTAATAACATTAATTCCTTAATACTTAAAGCTTTATTTTTTGCAACTACAGGAATGTAATGCAATACAGTATTTACCTATAAATCTAAGAGCATATGAAACTAGTATTCACCAATGTCTTATGGTTTCATAACCTCCTAGACAGCTAGAAAATTCTTGGTGACAAAGTCATTAGAGCTTAGGCATCTCTGAAAATGTCACTTATCCCTTTGCTTCTTTGTCCCAAGTTGAAGGAGAAAACATAAGAGATTAGACTGAGAAGAAATTCCTAGAAAAGGCTTTTTGAAACTAGGTAATTGTATGCAACAATAATAATGTTCTTGTTTTGCTTAAATCTTCTATTATATCATGCTTACATGCCCAAGGAGAAGTGTCTAATCTGCCAGAATGTGAAGTACTTGTAAACAGCAAGGTTTTATTTTTGAATTTATACGCATAGATGATAGGGAAATAAAAAACACAATTTCAGATTCTACTGACTTTTCTCAAAATGTCAAGGTCAAAAACTGTATCTGCTTTTAAGAATTTGCTTTGTAGCCTTCAGATAATATTTACTTCTGTGTATTCTTTTTTTGTCAGTTAGTGCTCAATACCATTCAACAATGGAAACGACAATAAAACATATACATAGCTTGAACAATTAATTTAATTAATTGATTAATTAATTAATTTAAATTTGTAAATTAAATCATCAAGTTAAAAACATTCTAATCCCTGTGTATAAAATCACATGAGTTAAACAACATGCAACATAATGCAAGTTAATCTTTATCTTATTTTAATGTTTGTAAAGATCAAAGGGTGTTGAATTCTGATATTCAAAATACATCTCTTTTTCCAGCAGGGATTCCCAATTTCCCTACTGACAACTCTCTTTTAAGGTAAAATGTACTCTATAGCCTAAAATTCAAATGTTTCAGAAGCATGAAAACTCAAAAAGTGTAAGAATATAGAGGTATGGAGTGTATGACCACTAAGGTTCTAAAGTTTTAAACAGTCTAGTGGTCTTACCTAGGTACTGCTCCATGCATGTTTTAAATGTAATAAGAAAAATATTATGCATATTTAGAATTGCAGTTATTATGCTGTTCGAGTGCAAATAAATTTTGATTTAACTTTACTAAACTCCCATACTATACATATTGTCCACCCACACACCCATAAAAACCTTTAAGGCTTTAGAAACAATTGTAATTGGTCTATACACTGCCCTACATAGATTTATACAAATCCCTTAGTTAAATAGAGTCTACTCCAGAATTGTTATTGTTTAAAAAGATAGATAACCCCTTTATTACCCATTCCCCAGTTATGCATAACCAACACGGATATATTAATATACTTTTAACCTCTGTGATTACCTTGTCTCTAAGCCTCTGCAGACTGCCCCCTTATCTCAGTTCTTTTGACGGACTTGCATCTTAGCCAATCAGTGCTGACTCTTAAATAACTCCAAGGGAGGGAGCACAATGTTATTTATGTGGCACACATGAACTAGCATTGTCTAACTGTGAATTGTTTTCAAAATTAGAGTGTTTTTAACAGTTTAGAAATCAGTTTGATTTTACATAGGTTAAGCTTTCAGCAAAGAATACCAACAGAACAAAGCAAATTTGATGATAAAAGTAAATTTGAATAATGAAAGTTCATCCCATGTTTCCTACTATACAATACTTAAAAAAAAAAATCATATTGAGTTGCTATACTGATATATTTATAGCAGGAAATGGAGACTCAACATTTGATGATTTCCAAAAGTTTGTTATATTATTTTATACAACTCATTACAGGATGGATCATTTGTTTTTTTGGGTACTTCTTTACCACACAATGTCATTTCTATTTGTATTATGTTTGAACATTTTTAGCACAGACACAAAAAGGATAATGTATCAAGATCAGAGGCTACCAAGCTCTCACGTAGTTGACTCGTTCACCTGCATTTGTCATTTTCAATTCATCATCGTCTGACAAAATTTAACATTGCACAAGATATCTCCTGTGTAATGACTCCCCGTGATCTCTCTTGCATCCAATTGCTCGAAAACAGAGCGTATAAATCACCCCAAACATCTAACAATGGTGGGTTGGGAAGTGGCTATAGCTGAGCAAGGAGCTGGGAGGGTCTGGTGGGGAGTTAGTAGGTCAATGGGGTTAAACAAGTCTTCAGGAAACCAGAGCTTTTTTTAAGGCCCGAGGAGCTGTGAGACTTTTGCAGATCATGACAATCCCAGATTGTTTGTAAGCTCTGCTTGCTTTTTAAAGGGACATGAAACCCAATTTTTTTCTTTCATGATTTAGAAAGAACATGCAATTTTAAACAACTTTCTAATTTACTTCTATTATCTAATTTGCTTCATTCGCTTTATATCCTTTACTGAAAAGCATATCTAGATAGGCTCAGTAGCTGCTGATTGGTGGCTGCACATAGATGCCTTGTGTGATTGGCTCACCCATATGCATTGCTATTTCTTCAACAAAGGATATCTAAAGAATGAAGCAAATTAGATAATAGAAGTTAACTGGAATGTTGTTTAAAATTGTATTCTCTATCTGAATCATGAAAAAAAACTTTTGGGTTTAGTGTCCCTTTAAGTGAACAATATTTCACAGAAGGAAAGGTTACAGAGGAAATATTGCTGCCCTCAAAATGTAGCTGATGCAAAAGAGGACAGAAAAAAGTCATAACATAAGTCACTCATTCTCTTAAGGTAATGAAAATATTTAATACATTATAAAACAAAACAAAAAAAGAAAAAAAAACTTGCTAATTTGCTATTAAAGTGAATGTCAATTTTCAGCAATAAGTGCCCGGTTTTTAAAAATACTTTTAAAAACAGGGGCACTTTCATTGATGAAAATTTACATTGCACCGGATTTGTAGAAATACTTACCTTTTACTTCTGCAAAGCCGGATCGCCGATCTCAGCCTAAGTTCCTCTGTACTGACGTCAGAAATGACAAAATCGACTTCCTCCAATCATGGCTTGCACCCCAGAGCGTCCATCTCGTGATGCCCGGCTGTGATTGGAGGAAGCTAGTTTCGTCATTGCTGTGGTTGTACAGCAGGAAGAAGGTGGGAGATCATCGATCCGGCTTTGCAGAAGTAAAAGGTAATTATTTCTACATATCCGGTGCAATGTAAACTTTCATCAATGAAAGTGCCCCTGTTTTTAAAAGTATTTTTAATTTTTTTTTTCACTTTAATGGTTTGAATTCCTTTTTTTCTTTTTTTCCCAGTCCTTCCTTCAGGTAGTTGAGTAGACTGTATAATTGATCATTATCAATTTAGGGCTTGTTTCCATTGAGTCGCAAAACAATAAAACTGCTGTCGGAGGCCATTATGCATGTTGATAGTTTTTGATGGTGCATTTTCAATGATTACCGGGAGCCGGAAAAAATGATGTGTTCAACAGAAAATAATAGAAGCCGAAACGTGCAAAATTGCACCCGGTTTCCATTGAACAAGCAAACAAATAAAACACAGTTGGAAGCCGTCGATATAGTTCCAAACATTACTACATACTCAACTAGGTATAAAAGAGAAAAAATAAAGCTTTCTGAGGCTTAACTACCATTAAGATATTAAAGTTTGCAAATAATGGAAGTGTTTTACTTTAACTGTAATATTTATTGCTGGCCAAGGTGTAGAACTATTTGATGTTATGATCAAATGCATATCTCCAAAGTTGCAAATAGGCCTATGCCTAGGGCAGCACTAAAAAAACATATATCAATAAATATAAAAATGTAATAAAACATAAACTCCCATGTCTTTCTCTTTAGAGGTGATGACAGGTAAGGAGTGTAGGCATTAAACATAATTTTTATAGTGAAAGGTCGGGTTACCATAGCAACAGACATGTTATGGCACAATTTTCAATAAACTCTGTGCCAGATGGAAGCGTTAAAACAACAGCAACTTATATAGACATGAAAAGTGCAACTGCACGCACTGAGCAAAGTATTTCAATGAAAATCTGAAACTTAAATGGAGCCATAAACTACTTTAAGATATCTGCAACTTTGGTAGCTTACGACTTCATTTTTAACAACTTAATAGAAACGAGCCTGTAGTTGGTATTAAATGCTTACACTTTTATAATAAGCCTATGAAACACATAAAATGATTATGAGACTTTCATAACATGTCTATTAGTCACATAAAAAGAACAAATATTAGAATGTTGGCTAAACCGTCAAATATTAATTAAAAGGGAAAAAATATGGCCTACATTTTTTCAATTTTAAATTAATATTACAAAACTGTTTCTTATTCATAAACACAGGTTGCTTTAATTATCTTGATGTCTTGGGAAAGTCCTCTGGGTGAAAACTTCATATATGTATTTATTCATATATACTGTATCTCTGGGATATAGATGAAGGTTTTCATGGACATAAAAGAGGTTGAAAGTCTCCTTCATGTTTTTTTTGTGTGTGTGTGTGTGTGTGTTTTTTTTTCCCCTGGATAGTTAGTTGAATGCAGGTAATAAATATCAAACAAAATCTATAGGAATATTCAGTTATATGGTACTGTGAAAACAACTGTCTGTAATGACTAAACCATTATATTTGATTCCATAATTATGAAAGCTAATATTTTAATATATATCATTCAATAGTATTTCCATTAATGAAAACAGCAAACATTTGTACATACACATTACAAGTCCTCTATATAAATGTTTATAATTCTAAATGGCTGTCTACAGAATAAAGATAATAAGCCAGGAAATTATTCTCTTAAGATGCCCTCTTGAGATTTATCAATGTATTCAGAAATTCTTGTTTATACAAAATATATATATATACATAGTTGTAATGAATCTGATGCTTTGCATAACACATGGAGGATGGTTATTTCAAAATTATTGATTCAGACTCAGCATAAAACATTTTTTTTCATCTTACAAAGATGTAAGTCAAAAGCCAATGACATTAATATTAAATAGCTCAGAATCAGATGTTTATTACATACAGTATATAGTGAAAAGTCTATTAAAATGCTCATAAAATTACTGAAATATGAAAAAAGGGGAAAATTAAATTATATCATAGGCTACTACAGCTTCTGCAATAAAAGTATTATAATATCAAATACTATTTTGTGAATTTCCACAAATATTGGAATGTTATTAATCATTTTCATATACTGCATTACCAAAGGAAAAAAAATAAAGTGATAAGATGTGAAGTAACTTGGACAAGATTCTTTAGGAGATTTGTGAAAAAAATTACATTTTTGTTTTCATCCAATAGCTGAACCCTTAGCAACTTAATTAGCAGTCTTGTAGGGTGCGCACTTTAGCCCCATTATGGGAGTGTTTACCACAAACACAAAGATCCCTTTTGTCTTTTGCATCTACCCTTTTGTATATCTGCTTGTCTGTTACATTGTTGTTTTATTCTACATTTTATTGAGAATTTTATAGAAAAAATATGGTATAGAAATTATTAACTGGAATAAGGTCCACTCCATTTGAGGGGATGCAGGTCAAAGGCAAAACCTTCCAGTTAGAAAGCTTGTTTGTCAAAACATCATATGGAGTTAAAGGGACATTCAAGTCCAAAAAAACCTTTCATTTTTCAAATAGGGCATGTAATTTTAAACAACTTTGCAATTTACTTTTATCAACAATTTTGCTTTGTTCTCTTTGTATTCTAGTTGAAAGCAAACCTAGGAAGACACATATGATAATTTCTAAGCCCTTGAAGGCCGCTTCTATTTTATTTACTTTTCACAGCAGGGAAGAGCAAGCTCATGTAGGCCATATAGATAGCATTGTGATCTCGCTAGTGTCAGACACTGCACTAATTGGCTAAAATGCAAGTCAATAGATAATAACTAAAAGTCATGTGATTAGGGGCGGTCAGAAGATGCTTAGATACAAGTTAGTCGCAGAAGTAAAAAGTGTATTAATATAACAGTGTTGGTTTTGCAAAACTGGGGATTGGGTAATAAAGGGATTATCTATCTTTTTAAACAACAACATTTCTGGTGCTGACTGTCACTTTAAAAGTGCAAGGAGTGTTTTTTTTTTATAATAACGATGGGCAATGGCAGTTCTATGTGGTTGCAAGTGCAGTGCACCTGTAATCTTTTCTGCAGCATCTCCCACCTGGGGGTCGATCCGATAAAAATCATCGCCGCAAATGCTGGCGACGCCAATATTTGCGCGGGTTTGGTATCCTATATACGGCGTAACCTAGAAGTTACGCGCGTATATTTCTGCCGTCGCCCGTAGTTTTTTGGGCCATAGGCAGGTATACCAAACCCGCGCAGTTTGGTATCCAATATACAGCGTAAGGACTTACGTGGCGAAAATGGAGAAATCTTACTCCATTTTCACCTCGCCACAAAAAGCAGCCGTAAGAAGCCTTGTGCTGACTATTGGAGCCCCGTAACTCCCTAAACTGGCTGCTAAAATAAACCTAACACCTAACGCATGTGCAATGTCTATCTCCCTGTCAACCGCGATCCCCTGCCACAATCCATAATAAACTATTTAACCCCTAAACCGTCGCCATC